>NC_141827.1:12583548-12742298 GCF_982586985.1 Callionymus lyra
ATACTCCCTACCATTCCTTCTCCGCCGCCCCACCCCGACTCCCGCTCCTCGACGCCCTCGGACTCACCCGGGCCGAGGCCGTTCCCCATACTGTCGCCAGAGATGTCTCCGAGAAAAGAGGAGACCGAGGAGAATTTGTCAGCGGAAGACGAGGAAGACGAAGAAGACGACGCTATCTCAGAAGCCCAAGACTCGAACCCACACACTCCAGTGGAAGATCCCGTAAGTGGCTCGACATCAGCTTCCCCAGAGCACCAGTTAGTGGAAGAAACGGCTTCAGAAGATGCGACTTTGACAGCTCACAGCTTGCAGAACGGGGACCTGCACTCGGATGAACTCGTCACGTGCCAGCCGGAGTCAGCCCTCGCTGCGATCTCCCCGGCGCCACCTCCTGTATTAGAAGATCCCTCGCCTCCTCCCTCCCCTAGCACGGTGACGGTTAAAGAAGAGCAGAAAGAGGAGGTTTTGATCTCCAGTCATGAACCCCTGGATGTTGTTAATACCTCACCTCGGTCTCACACAAAAGTAGCCATTAAACGAACGGATGGAGGTGACCTAGATTTTCCATACAGCAAGAACTTTGTGTGTAATGTGTGCGACGCCCCGTTCAACTCCATGAAAGAGCTGGGAGTCCATATAGTGGAGCACGCCGCAGACTGGCCCTTCAAGTGCGAGTTCTGCGTCCAGCTTTTCGACGACGCCCTGGCTCTGCTTTCTCATAGGACTTCGCTGCACGGCGTGGGCAAGATCTTTGTGTGCTCGGTCTGTTCCAAGGAGTTCGCTTTCCTCAGTAACCTCCAGCAGCACCAGAAGGATCTGCATCCCAACGAGACGTGCTCGCACACCACCGTAGAGAGTGGGAAGCTCAGGACGCAAAACTATACCGACCCTTCTAAAGCCAAAGAGGAAAGCGGTCGGTCGACGCCGGCGCCGGAGCCACCGGAGGAAGCGTCTCCTCAGCCGGATCAGGACAAATTAAAAGACGAACCGGATGTCAACGGTAACGATGCCGAGGAGGCGGGCGAGGACCCCACGGAGGAACTTTACACTACAATCAAGATCATGGCGTCGGAAGGAGGCAAACCTAAAGGCCCCGATGTGCGCCTCGGCATTAATCAACACTACCCCAGCTACAAACCGCCGCCCTTCCCCTACCACAGCCGCTCCCACACGGGCTCCGTGGCGTCGGCCACCAACTTCACCACCCACAACATCCCCCAGACCTTCACCACCGCCATCCGCTGCACCAAGTGTGGGAACAGCTTTGACAACATGCCAGAACTGCACAAACACATCTTGGCCTGTGCCACCGCCAGCGACAAGAAGCGCTACACTCCCAAGAAGAACCCGATCCCCCTCAAACAAATCGTCAAGAGTCCCAACGGGGTCGTGTCGCCGTCGGCCGCCGCGGCGGGTCAGAGCGCCTTCCGCAGAATGGGTCAGCCCAAGAGGCTCAACTTTGGTCAAGAGGCTGGGAAGACCAAATTGAGTGCACTCAGTAAGAAGAAGAACCAGCTGGTCCAGAAGGCCATTTCTCAGAAAAACAAAACCGCCAACTCGGTGAAAAAGGCTGTTAAAGTTGAAGAAGTTGAACCAAAAAATGTCTGTCCACACTGCAATAGAGAGTTTACCTACACGGCAAGCCTCACCAAACACATTTCCATCAGCTGCCCCATGAAGCCCGTGGCTAAGAAGGAGAAGAAGGCGTCAGGGGAGGTGAAGAACGAACCGGATAAAAGCATGACGCTAAGAAAGAAAGCTTCTGAACCCGAACCGCTTCAGAGCGAGCCGGAGTCCAAACCCCTCGGCAAGACGAGAGCTCGGAGCTCGGGGGCGACCGACTCCGACTCCTCCTCCCAGACAACCAAAGGAAAAAACGCTCGGCCGGCGGCTCCCCAGAAGAGGTCCGCCTCGTCCCCTCAGACGGATCCCTCGAGCAAGAAGCAGAAGAAGGCCCCAGCTCAATCTCTACCTCCGATGCCTTCAGACACTCCCGACGACACGGCTCCGCGGCCCGCCAGTAGAATGCAGCGCATGGGGAAAGTGGCAGCACCCAAGAAAGTAGCAGAGGTCAAGTCGACGCCGACGCCCAAGAAAGAAGAACGCTTTTCCCTCCGGATGCGAGAGAGGGTGCGTGGACCCGTTACTAGGAGTCTTCAAACAGGCAGTGCAGCCGACGACAAACCAGAGGAATCCACGATTCCAGAGCCAAAAGCGACTCAGGTGGGCCCAAAATGAATTGTTAGTGATGAGTGTTCTTTTGACTGTACGTACAAACTGAACTGTCCAGAGTTGTTTTGATGATTGCTGTGTCTCAAATCGCATACTTCTCTTAGTATACTAGAAGTTAGTATGCATCAGTTTAGTGTACGTACTAACTAGTACGCAAATTCTCCACAGATAGTATGTCTCAAATCAAACACTGCTGCTACACACTAACAGGAAATTACGCGACAGCTTCTTCTTCTGCTTCGATTCAAAGATGTTTCAACCAGCTGTTGGAACGCTGTCGCCACTTGCTGGCAGCACGTATTGCAAGTTTGGAAAAAGAAATAAAGAAAAAATATGAGAATCGAAATATTCGCGAGATATTTAAGCTGGTATCAGCACTGAAGACGTGTCATCCTTCTACTGCTGCTGAAAATACACCTGTAAGTATATGAATATATATATATATGACGTAACTTCCGTTTAAAACGTCACTAAGATGGCGGCTGTGAGGGTGGATAGTGTCCATCGAACCATACTCAGTTTTGTGGGCGTGTTAGTACGCCAATTTAGTGTGCATGGCGCACTAAATTTCGCATACTAAGAATTGAGACGCATTTACGCACTAAAAATACTAACTTTGAGTACGCTAGTATGCGATTTGAGACACAGCACATGATTCCAACTATAGCATCTACATTGATTGATATGAAGATGAATAAATGTGTTTCCAATTTTTCTAAACATGGACGTAAAAAGTTTTGGTTTTGACACGGAAGCTTCTGTCGTGTAACAGGACACGCCTCCGTTTTATTGTTGCGACTAAAGGGAAATCTGGTCACACAACTCATTTCGTGCAGCACCCAGGAGCTCTTAAAAACATGTAGTCGGATCAAATCGAAAGTTAAAAATGACCTCCAGTGATGTCGTGATCCAAGTAGTTTCCAAACGTGCCAAAACTAAAACAAACCAAAACTTAAAATGGTCATTTGTTAGCAAGTTTAGAAAGCCACTTGTGTACTAATGTAATACTAGCGTAGTAGTAACTAGTGTAATTTTATTATTGTTATAATCTTAACTTTTTATCAAAATAAAGTGACGTTATGGAAGTAAAGGTGTCAGTATTAAACAGCCCAGTATCATAATGCATGAAGGCTGAAAGCACTCATGAAAATACTGTCTTTAAACTTTATCAAAGGATTATGTTATGCTACAAACATGCTACAAACATGCTACAAACACGCTACAAACATGCTACAAACATGCTACAAACACGCTACAAACACGCTACAAACATGCTACAAACATGCTACAAACACGCTACAAACACGCTACAAACACGCTACAAACATGCTACAAACATGCTACAAACACGCTACAAACACGCTACAAACATGCTACAAACACGCTACAAACACGCTACAAACACGCTACAAACACGCTACAAACACGCTACAAACACGCTACAAACACGCTACAAACACGCTACAAACACGCTACAAACACGCTACAAACACGCTACAAACATGCTACAAACACGCTACAAACATGCTACAAACATGCTACAAACACGCTACAAACACGCTACAAACACACCACAAACACACCACAAAGTCTGTCTAGCGTCGCTCCTTCTCAGCATCTTCTTCTTCTTCTGTTCCTCAGGAGGTGAAATGAGCCACGATGTCAATCACCACTCGACGTTTCTAACGACTGCGCTGCAGACGTCAGCTCGTCCTAAACTGCCTTTGCTGGATTCTACGGAGAGATCCCTTCGTTCTTCTCCTCCAACGATGAACCCAACCTTTTTAATTTTTTTTTCATCCAGCCTGCAAAAAAAAAAAAAAAAAACTGTACATGGTAATGAGTTAATATATACAAACGTGTCATTACTTGACCCAAAACAGTAAAACTTAGGGCTCAGTTATATTTGGGAAGCTGGTATATTGCAAATGGCAATCATGTATCAGCGGGGCTCGCTTGACTTGTTAATTCTTCTCGTCGTTTAATTTGTTTGGATTATTTCTGGACGTCTCCATGCATGTGTTGTATAAAGTATAATCTAGATTAAGAGCGTTTTCTCTCATCGCCCCCCCCACTGGCTCCCACTTCTGTTGATACCTTGATTTTTTTTGTTGCAAATATTTACTGTATGTACGTTTTGATTTCTCTAGTCTTCATATGTAGAAATATTTTATGGCATATTTTGGTTGGGAAACATTCATGACAAAATGGCAGTTTTTTCGCTGCAACAATTGGTCCTCAGGAACACTGTATATTTGTGTGAGTGTATGTGTGCGTTTGCTGTCGACGTGTGTATGACATGGTTTTGGAATGACCGCTCTTTTGATCTCATCCTCCATTTTGTTTATTTGACCGTTGCAATATAATGTGAATCTCCCGTCAGTGGGGCGTCCCCCCCCCCGAACGATGGTCCCAGCAGCACAAATTTGAACACAAGGTTAAAAAACTGCACTTTAATGTAAAACTGCCAAAATTCGCTGCGTGGATAACGATTTGGTTCGAGTCATAAATAATAGAATGTATGAAAAACGTGCAGATTATCCACATATCTGAGTTGAAATCCGTTCCTCCGTAAATTTGCCAAAACGTTCCAGGTTTTCAGTGCAACCGTGTGGAGTTTGTCATCCGTGTACAAGAGCCATGACTGTCCGTTCTCTCTCTTTTCGATTCATCAGATCATCTCATCCCTCCTTCTTCCCGGTGAATGGCAATAGCAGACACCAGACTGCACTCGTAGCACAACAATTGAACGTTTTGAAAAGTGGAAACTCCAAACAACTTGTTTTTTGCCTTTCAGCATCAAGGTTTTTGTATTTTAGGGATGAACAAAGACAAACAAATCCTGAACGACCTCAAGTTAAACATTTGCTGTAATTGATTTAATAAAAACGACATGTCGATCATTTTGGTTTTTGCTGACTTGTGATTTTTTTTTATCTGAGCGTGAAAGTTATGTCTGCTTCCTTCTCAGCTCTAGAGGCGAGGTTGTATCTCATGGTTAATTCTGCTCATCAAATGATTCGACCTGTCAATCAGGTGTTTTGAATCCAGTGCTAAAAGGACTACGACCACTGGAGTGACCTTCAAACGGGGACGAGGATCCGTGGAAAACTGGACTTGGAAGACCTGGAGAGTTGATGTTGATCACTGAACATCTGTGGCGGGACCTAGAAAAGTGTCGATAACATGGAGGCCTTCGTCATGAAGGATGATCCTCCGTATCTCCAACTGAAGGACATCAATGTTCCGCGACACGTGAGCCAGCAAAGATAATCTAACGGCCGCAGAGAAGTGAGCGTTCAAGCTGTCTGGAGGTCGGGGTGGAAAAAGTATCAAACATATCTTGTAGGTTTCCTGAAGATTATTTTATATTAACTTTTAATGTTCATTATCAGCAATGATGGCACAATCTCTTCTCTTCCAGGTCGGGAGGCAACTGGTGACCTTTCTGTGTAGACATGGTGTGTCCTCCCTGTGTTGCGTGGGTTTGTAGTGTTTATAATGTTTGTTGTGTTGTTTGTAGTGTTGTTTATAATGTTTTTGTAATGTTTATAATGTTGTCTGCAGTATTTATAATGTTTGTAGTGTTGCATATAATGTTGTTTTAGTGTTTATAATATTTGTAGTGTTTATAATGTTTGTAGTGTTGCATATAATGTTGTTTATAGCATTGTTTATAATGTTTTTGTAGTGTTTATAATATTTGTAGTGTTTATAATGTTTATAGCATTGTTTATAATGTTTTTGTAGTGTGTTTAATATTTGTAGTGTTTATAATGTTTGTAGTGTTGTTTTTAGTGTTGTTTATAATGTTTTTGTAGTGTTTTTTATAATGTTGTTTGTAGTGTTGTTTATAATGGTGTTTGTAGTGTGTGTAATATTTGTAGTGTTTATAATGTTTGTAGTGTTGTTTTTAGTGTTGTTTATAATGTTTTTGTAGTGTTTATAATGATTTCTAGTGTTTTTTATAATGTTGTTTGTAGTGTTGTTTATAATGGTGTTTGTAGTGTGTGTAATATTTGTAGTGTTTATAATGTTTCTGTAGTGTTTATAATGTTTGTAGTGTTGTTTATAATGTTTTTGTAGTGTGTTTAATATTTGTAGTGTTTATAATGTTTGTAGTGTTGTTTATAATGTTGTTTGTAGTGTGTGTAATATTTGTAGTGTTTATAATGTTTGTAGTGTTGTTTATAATGTTTGTAGTCTTGTTTATAATGTGGTTTGTAGTGTTTTTAGTGTTGTTTATAATATTGTTTGTAGTGTTTATAATGTTGTTTGTAGTGTTTGTAGTGTTGTTTATGTTTTCTGTAGTGTTTGAAATGTTTTTAGTGTTCTTTATAATGATTTTTGTAGTGTTTGTAATGTTTGTAGTGTTGTTTATAATGTTGTCTGTATTGTTTGTAATGTTTTTAGTGTTGTTTATAATGATTTTTGTAGTATTGTTTATAATTTGTTTATAGCGTTGTTTATAATGTTGTTTGTAGTTTTTGTAATGTTTTTAGTGTTGTTTACAATGTTGTTAGTAATGTTTATAATGTTTGTAGTTTTGTTTATAATGTTGTTTGTAGTGTTTGTTATGTTTGTAGTGTTGTTTATAAAATTGTAAGTAGTATTTATAATGATTGTAGTGTTGTTTACAATGTTGTTTGTAGTGTTTAGATGTTGTTTTTACTGTTTATAGTGTTGTTTATAATGTTGTTTTTAGTGTTTATAATGTTGTTTGTAGTATTTTTAGTGTTGTTTATAGTGTTTGTAATGTTGTTAGTGTTGTTTATAATGTTGTTAGTAGGATTTATTATGTTTGTAATGTTGTTTATAATGTTTTTTGTAACGTTATAACTTTTGTAGTGTTGTTGTTTATAATAATGTTTGTAGTATTTGAAATGTTTGTATTGTTGTTTATAATGTTGTTAGTAGCGATGGTTCTTTTGTTTTGTTTGTTGGTTTTTAGTTATTTTAAATGTTTTCTTATGTTGTCTGTGATGGTTTTTCTAGTGTTTGTTATGCTCTTTGTAGTGTTTGTAATGTTTGTAGTCTTGTTTATTTAGGCAACTGGTGACCTTTCGGCGCTCCGGTTTACTCCCACAGTCCAAAAACATACAGAGGTTGATTGGGAAATTGTCTGTAGGTATGTGTGTGTGTGTGTGTATGGTTGTGTGTCTTTGTGTGGCCTGTGATAGAATTGCAGTCCTGTCCAGGGTGTCCTCCGCCTGAAGAAACTGGGATAGGCTGTAGCCCCCCGTGACCCTCTTGAATGATGAATGAATGTTCATTACTACTGTAGTTTAACTGTTTTGGTTCGCAAATGTGTGCACAGCAGAGAGAGCTGGGGAGGTAGAAGCTGCCATCATGGCGCTCCTGGAGCAGGTCCACCATCCTGCAGCCGTCCTGGTGAAATATGCTGCTCACTCCCTTCTCCACTGCTGTGCAGGAGCATCAGCTCTATTCATGAAAATGCAATTCCACGCGGCTCTGAGCCGAGGCTTGATGCAATAAACGGGGACGAGCCAGAAAGACAGATTTAAGACGAGGAGCCGCTCTGAGGGATTGCTGCTCAATTACCACATGCAGGGTGAGCAAATATTTATGAAAGATGACTCAATCCCAGCCCAACAAAGACCAGTGTTCCAAGATATTTCAATGTGTAATTACATTTTACACTTTAATTACAAAGGGTGGCCATGCTTATTGACAAGCACAGCAAACTAGTGAAGTGTGCACACGTTTAAATGAAAAAAATGTATTTTACAACATGTGAGATTGAAAATGTTGTTCCCCTAGTGGTGCAACGGTAAAACTACAATCTTGTGGAACATCTGTTGCCACAAACCACTTCTGGTTAGTTTTTTAACGTCTCTCAGTGTTTCATATGAAAAAAAAACAGTCTCTAACCTACTGGTGTGAAACAGTTTGATGGTCACATGACTCATGGCTCATCCAGACAAAACCACAGGAAGATCTTCCTTAAAATAATAAAGAGTCACGACTGTTCAACATTAAACCATCATTACAGGAAATGAGAAAAAATGTAAAATGTAGTTTAAAGTGTTTTTTTATGTTGTTGTAGTGTTTGTCGGGTTTGTTATGTTGTTGTAGTGTTTTTTATGTTGTTTGTAGTGTTTGTTGTGTTGTTCATAATGTTGTTTGTTATGTTGTTGTAGTGTTTGTTATGTTGTTTGCAGTGTTTGTCGTGTTGTTCATAATGTTTGTCGTGTTGTTCTTAATTTTGTTTCTTATGTTGTTGTAGTGTTTGTTATCTTGTTTGTTGTGTTGTTCATAATGTTGTTTGCAGTGTTTGTAATGTTGTTTGTAATGTTTGTAGTGTTTTTGATGTTGTTTGTAGTGTTTTTGATGTTGTTTGTATTGTTTGTTATGTTGTTTGTAGTGTTTTTATGTTGTTTGTAGTGTTTGTTATGTTGTTTGTAGAGTTTGTAATGTTGTTTGTAGTGTTTGTAATGTTGTTTGTAGTGTTTGTAATGTTGTTTGTAGTGTTTGTAATGTTGTTTGTAGAGTTTGTCATGTTGTTTGTAGTGTTTTTATGTTGTTTGTAGTGTTTGTTATGTTGTTTGTAGAGTTTGTCATGTTGTTTGTAGTGTTTGTAATGTTGTTTGTAGTGTTTGTAATGTTGTTTGTAGAGTTTGTAATGTTGTTTGTAATGTTTGTTATGTTGCTTGTAGTGTTTGTAATGTTGTTTGTAGTGTTTGTAATGTTGTTTGTAGAGTTTGTAATGTTGTTTGTAATGTTTGTTATGTTGTTTGTAGTGTGTGTTATGTCGTTTGTAGAGTTTGTAATGTTGTTTGTAGAGTTTGTTATGTTGTTTGTAGAGTTTGTTATGTTGTTTGTAGAGTTTGTAATGATGTTTGTAGTGTTTTTGATGTTGTTTGTAGTGTTTGTTATGTTGTTTGTAGTGTTTGTAATGTTGTTTGTAGAGTTTGTAATGTTGTTGTGGTGTTTTCAAATTTTTTTTCTAAAAGAAAAATTTGGCCGGAAGACCCGATTGACCCGAGAGCGAGCTTTCTACAGCTCGATGCTATGCTGCTCTGTACTGTCAATTTGTTTTGTCGCAAAAAGAAAGACGGTCGGTCGATCGTGAAGGAAGCTCGTATTTCTTTTTCTTACAAGTGGTAAATAAACGACCCGAACATACTCTGGATTGTTCCTTTGTCTCCACAAAACGAAGTACAAGACTCGGGCGGAAGTGACAGGTGCACAGACGTCGTGTTTGACTTTAATTGTTTATAATGTTGTTTGCAGTGTTTGTTATGTTTATAGTGAAGTTTATAATGTTATCTGTTTGTGATGTTGTTTGTAGTGTTGTTTCTAGTGTTTATAATGTTGTTTTCAGTGTTTGTAATGTTTGTAGTGTTGTTTATAATGACGTTCCATGCGTTTGTGTCTTCTCGTCTGGACTATTGTAACAGTTAATTTTCATTTCTTAACAAGAAGGATCTGTCTCGCCTGCAGTTCATACGAAAACTCTTTAATGGCTGCCAGTTTATTTCAGGATCAATTTTAAAATTCTGGTTCTTACTTTCAGATCTATTCATGGTCAGACTCCTCCTTACATCAGTGATCTGATCCAGCCTTACACCCCAGCTCGGGCTCTGAGGTCTGTGGATCAGAATCTACTGATGGTTCCTGAACACACTTCAGGACCAGAGGAGAGAAATCCTTCCAGGCTGTTGCTCCTAAGCTTTGGAACAATCTTCCTCTCCCTCTGTGTTTGATGATCTACTGACTCCTTCAAGAAACATCTTAAGACGTTTTTATTTGTTCAGGCTTTTCCTTGATTTTCTGGAACTCCTGTTGTGTTATCAGTTTTATCTTGACCTTTCAAGTATATACTTTATTGAGTTTTGTTTTGATTGTTTAAGTGCTTTGTGACCCTGGTCTGGAAAAGCGCTATATAAATAAAAAATACTTACTTACTTACTTACGTTTGTAGTGTTGTTTATAATGTTGTTTGTAGTGTTTTTTGATTGTTCGTTTAAAAAAAAAGTATTTTATGTTGTCTGTAATGTTTTGTCTAGTGTTTGTTTTGCTGTTAAAAGGGTTGTTTGTAGTGGTGTGTAGTTAAGACTCACATGGGATTGACATCTCTCGATGGTTCAAAGCTGCTGACTTGGCTTCATGACAAATGGATTCCTGAAAGTTCTTCTTGGCACGAAGGGGAAGTTGAACGTTTACGAGAAGGTAGCACCACACAGCAGAACGTGTTCTCGCTCCTGAGGTCCTGCTGAACAAGTTCAATCCAGCGTCTGCACAAAGAGTTTTAAATGATCGACGTGAACCTGAAACCCAACATTCATTCTCTTTGTCATCCATTCATTGATGAGGGTGACACTGAGGTGTAGCTATTTGAAATGTTCACAGAGTACCTCAGCCACACACCATATACAGTACTGTGGTCCCTCGTCTACTGCAGGGGTTACGTTCTGAAACACCTTTTTTTTTAAACTATTCAAATACTTGTATTTTTACTCTTAATTCATCTTTCCCGTACTGTCGTTGGCATCATCATGACCAACGTTTTAAAGTTATAACTTTATAAATCTCAGCGAACGAGAGGTTACTAGAGTGGATTCCATTACGACGTAAGAATGGGCTTCACTCTTCCAGCAGCCCCGCTTTGTTTATACAACGAGTCCCTTGGAGGTAAGTAAGTAATTTTTATTTGTATAGCGCTTTTCCAGACCAGGGTCACAAAGCGCTTAAACAATCAAAACAATATACAGTTAAAATATATACTTTAAAGGTCAAGATAAAACTGATTACACAACAGGAGTTCCAGAAAATCAAGAAAAAGCCTGAACAAATAAAAACGTCTTAAGATGTTTCTTAAAGGAGTCAGTAGATCATCAAACACAGAGGGAGAGGAAGATCGTTCCAAAGCTTAGGAGCAACAGTCTGGAAGGATTTCTCTCCTCTGGTCCTGAAGCGTGTTCAGGAACCATCAGTAGATTCTGATCCACAGACCTCAGAGCCCGAGCTGGGGTGTAAGGCTGGATCAGATCAGTGATGTAAGTGGAGCATTAATGTAGGTATTGGCATATCCACATATAACTATTTTTAATCTAACAACTACTAACGAGGACAATAGAAAGTTGTTTTTAGTACTCTTAGTTACAGTACTACAGCATGTTGTCGTCGCATCAATGCAGTACCTTCCGCTCCTGAGAGTCACGTGTCCGAGCACACCTGTCTTGATAGAACCGGAAGCAGTTAATAACGTTGACTCTGCATTCTTTTTTTTTCTGCAGCATTTTCATCTCCTCTCAGGGAAAATCCGCCAAACAGCCGCATCAGCCCTACTTCCAGTGCTTCACAAACCTCTCTCTTCACTTCTCATCTCTTTTTTTTTCTCTTTTTTTTAACTCCCTCACGCACGAGCAGCAGAAGATGAAGCTCGCGCTCGAGTCTTGTTTCCCAGCAGCAGCAGCAGCAGCAGCAGCTTCAGAGATGGATGGAGGGGGTTTTCACGGGGTGGGGTTGAGGAGAGATAGAGGAGAGGAAAAGAGCAGGAGATGTTATTGCTGGGAAGGAAGCAAGAGACATCAGAGGACTCGCTGATTTTAACAAGCGAACTCGGCTCACCTTTAGCTCACCTCGCTGTTCCTGCCGTGAACCTTCTCCCTGCAGCCCCCCCATCACCCTCCCTCACACCCAACCACCCCCTGTCGTAACAAATGCCGAGAACTTTCTCTCCCTGACACGCCCCCCCACCCCTCAGATTCTCTGCAAGACCCCTCGGTTCTGCTCACATCTCCTCCATCCTCCTCCTCGGTCCAGAGAAGACCCACCTAAGGCAAGTCCTTCCTTCCCTTCCTTTCCTCTGATGTGACGCAGTGAACCTGCTCTCATCCTCCTCTGGGTTCACAGCGGGAGTTCTCGCGGGAACATGGACCTCACCTGCAGCCACGCCACCTTCTCCACCTTCTCGCAGGTGTTCGGACGTCAGGGGCAGCTCATGCAAGCCAGTGAGTACAAAAGATTTTTTTCTTCTTTCTCCTGACCAGTGCGTCAGACCCTCCCTCTTGATGGTCACGTCTTCTCCATCCTGATCCCTGAGGTGGTGTTTGGTAAAGTTCATGAAGTGAGGAGGACAGTTAGTGTCATGGAGTGAGATAATCACATTATTTATGAAAGGACAGAATTAAAAAAAATATTTCCCATTAGAAACTTTAACAAGGTGCATAATATATGTTGTTGTTTTTTCACAACATTTTAAAATGCCCTACAAAATAGTTAAGGTAAGGTAAGGTAAGGTAGAACTTTATTGATCCCTCAGGAATCTCCAATAGCCACAGCAAATACAGCAATCTTTCATAACAAATAAATCAAAATAAAATAAGAAATAAAGAGAAAGAACAAGATGATACAATCTAAGTCTAAAGATAAAGAACATAGATCAAAGAAAAAATAACAAAGACAAAGGATACACAGACTAACATAGAACAGAACATCCAGATACTTTCACAATACTTTATTTTAGATACTTAATACGTAATTCACATTTTGTGTGTGACTGAAACACTGATTAAAACAATAGTAATTATTTAAAATAAAAAATATATTATTCAGTATTATTTCACGTATGTCGTTATGTTGACACTTGTTTTTTTTTATAAAAGCAGTCAAAGGTGTACAACAGAGAAAGGTAAAGGTAAATACAACCTAACAAAATATTTGGTAACAACTATTTTAATTTAAAAAGAAACACTGACACAATAGTATGTATCAGGGAGAAGCAGGAACAGAAAAGTGATGGAGGGGAACAGTTCAGAGGAGAGAAGAGTCCAAGGTAATAAGGACAGTCATGGATCAGGCTCTTGTTTACACACTCTGACTCAAAGACAAGAGTCAGAGAGAGAAGAGTCTTACTGAGAAGAGTCTTAGTGAGAATAGTCAGAGAAAGAATAGTATGGGTGAGAAGAGTCTTAGTAAGAAGAGTCTTGTGAGAAGAGTCTTAGTGAGAAAAGTCTTAGTGAGAAAAGCCTTAGTCAGAAGAGTCTTGTGAGAAGAGTCTTAATGAGAAGAGTCTTACTGAGAATAGTCTTAGTGAGAATAGTCAGAGAGAGAATAGTCTTGGTGAGAATAGTCTTAGTAAGAAGAGTCTTGTGAGAAGAGTCTAAATGAGAAGAGTCTTAGTGAGGAAAGTCTTAGTAAGAAGATTCAGAGAGAGAAAAGAGTCTCAGTGAGAAGATTCTTAGTGAGAATAGTCGGAGAGAAGAGTCTTGGTGAGAAGAGTCTTAGTAAGAAGAGTTAGAGAGAGAAGAGTCTTAGTAAGAAGAGTCAGAGAGAGAGAAGAGTCTTGTGAGAAGAGTCTTAGTGAGAAGAGTCTTAGTGAGAAAAGTCTTAGTGAGAAGAGTCTTAGTGAGAAGAGTCTTAGTGAGAAAAGTCTTAGTGAGAAGAGTCTTAGTGAGAAAAGTCTTAGTAAGAAGAGTCTTAGTGAGAAGAGTCTTAGTGAGAAAAGTCTTAGTGAGAAGAGTCTTAGTGAGAAGAGTCTTAGTGAGAAAAGTCTTAGTAAGAAGAGTCTTAGTGAGAAGAGTCAGAGAGAGAGAATAGTCTTAATGAGAAGAGTCTTAGTGAGAAGAGTCTTAGTGAGAAGAGTCTTAGTAAGAAGAGTCAGAGAGAGAGAAGAGTCTTAATGAGAAGAGTCTTGTGAGAAGAGTCTTAGTGAGAAGAGTCTTAGTGAGAAGAGTCTTGTGAGAAGAGTCTTAGTGAGAAGAGTCTTAGTGAGAATAGTCTTAGTGAGAAGAGTCTTAGTGAGAAAAGTCTTAGTGAGAAGAGTCTTAGTGAGAAGAGTCTTAGTGAGAAGAGTCAGAGAGAGGGAAGAGTCTTAATGAGAAGAGTCTTAGTGAGAAGAGTCTTAGTGAGAAGAGTCAGAGAGAGGGAAGAGTCTTAGTGAGAAGAGTCTTAATGAGAAGAGTCTTAGTGAGAAGAGTCTTAATGAGAAGAGTCTTAGTGAGAAGAGTCTTAATGAAAAGCGTCTTAGTGAGAAGAGTCTTAGTGAGAAGAGTCTTAATGAGAAGAGTCTTAGTGAGAAGAGTCTTAGTAAGAAGAGTCAGAGAGAGAGAAGAGTCTTAATGAGAAGAGTCTTAGTGAGAAGAGTCTTAGTGAGAAGAGTCTTAGTGAGAAGAGTCTTAGTGAGAAGAGTCTTAGTGAGAAGAGTCTTAGTGAGAAGAGTCTTAGTGAGAAGAGTCTTAGTGAGAAGAGTCTTAGTGAGAAGAGTCTTAGTGAGAAGAGTCTTAATGAGAAGAGTCTTAATGAGAAGAGTCTTAGTGAAAAGAGTCTTGTGAGAAGAGTGAGAAGAACTAGAGTTGAAGATGCTCAGGTTGTCTGCAGGAGTCACTGGAAAGGACAACAACATATACAACAGCATCAGAGGCTCACCATATACAAAAATGCAGAAAATGATTACAATACACATTTTTATTATGAGAATATAGTTTAATATACTTAAATGAGGGATGAATTCTATAACAAAGTGTAAAGAATAATCCTAATTAATTAAGCATGTGGAAATAGTTTAGAAAAAAAACAACATAAATGTACAAAACAACAAGTGAACACAGAAGATCATGTATACAGTTTTGGTTTCTAAATCTCTCCATGATATATAAAGAAAAAGTTTTAAATTGAAGAATCAATCTTGGGAGCAGGTGACACTGAGGTATAGACGTTCGATGGCATCTTTTACCATCGTGACGTTTCATAACTCAGGAGGTCTGACAGCTTAACGACGAGAAGGTTGCTGTTTCAATGTCGCACACAATGTCGTTTGTTTTGTCCTCGAGCGAGACTGAAGCTGCTGCTGACATGATGTGTTCCATGTTCGTCTCATTGTAGCTCCTTTCTCACTCCCTCTACCTCTTGACCCAGTTACGTCATCCATTACTGCAAAAAAAAACACTTGCGTCTTTTCACGCCTGGACGCCATTACCCTGTAAATAAACTATTGTTATTATTGTTATTACTATATAAATTGAACTTCCTTCTCCTGAACTCTCAAGATTAAAGATAGAATGCAGCAAATGCAGTGAATGTGGTGAGGTTCATGGTTGGTGAGGCACCTTTAGTGTCAGATTTACAAGTATATAAACCCAAAAGGGAAACTTTTTCAATTGGGTACTGGTTATTTGTATATCTCATCAGCATTCTTCACACACACACCCACACATTCACAAACACACACACATACATAGCATAAACCTGTCATCTTTGACGATATCATATGAAGATGGTTTGAAAAAATATATGATTTAATTAATAATTTCTCCAAAAGTCTATATTAAATTGTTGTGATATGTTGTGGGATATTAGTCTTCACCCCCTAGATCTATGACAGTCATCGATTGTGGATAAATATTGATTTATAGCTTCATAAACCTGTCACTTTTGACATTGACATAAGAGTCATACCTGAAATATTATGTTTTAATTATCAATTTACTTGAAATTGTATATTCAAAATCTTTAACCTGATCTGAGACCTTTGAATTAGCTAAACATCTAAATCTAAATTCGTGTTAAACAATTAATAGATATAGTAAAAATAGGAATGAATTGTTCAGGCTTTTCCTTGGTTTTCTGGAACTCCTGTTGTGTTATCAGTTTTATCTTGACCTTTAAAGTATATACTTTATTGAATATTGTTTTGATTGTTTAACTATTTGTGACCCTGGTTCTGGAAAAGCGCTATACAAATAAAAATGACTTACTTACTTACTTACAAATAATGAAAGAAAAAGGATTAGCAAACGTGGATTTAAACAGTATGAAATATGACCGCGATATTAAAGGATTACAAGGAAGACACAGCTGATGAAATGCTCTTAATTTGAAAGCTGAACGTTTATTTCCTCCTACTGAGGGGAAGTTACCTTAAAGTTTAGCAAGAACTCTCCAGATTTAAATTTGGCTCTAGAGTGACGATTCCCGAGCAATTTTTTTTAGCTTGACAGCATTATGATGTCAGCGCTGTATTTGTATTAAAATGTTACATTTTGTTGACTCGACACATATGTTAATAGTAATAAAAGAAAGACCCGCCTTATGTTGCTTCTGATTGGTTAATATTGCGTGTTGCTTTCTGTGATTGGCTACATTTAAGCATAATGACTAAAGTTTATTATCATGAAAGGATAAATATTGAGTAGTTAATTATTGAAGTATATCAGTTCCATCAGAATATTGAATGGTTTAATTTATATTCCTAATATTGAAAGGTTGAACTCATTATATTTATTTGCGATATTAAAGCTAAGTTTAGCAGCAGAGATGATAGCGGATATAACAGACCTGTCACACGGACAATAACATGAAACAGCTGGTGAGATATGAACATATGATATAGAATAAACATCTAAACGTAAATAGTCTTGCACTTCTAATATCATGACAGTTATGCAGGTCAATATTGAAAGGTTGAACTCATTATATTTAAATTCAATATTAAAAAATGTGAAGTCTTGCAAATCACTGTCGCATCAGCTTAGATATTTTCATGACAAAGTTTCAACTTTGTTTTAACGTCTGGAGTTTAAACATCTTAAACTACATCAGTAGATTCCGATGTCAAAGGATCTCAGCAGGAACAATGTTTCACTCTGAAGGTCAGATCCTTCTCTATAAAACTGTTTATTGAAGCCTCGCCGACACTGTCTGTTTAGCTCAGTCAGTTCGTTTGTCGTCTTCTTTGTCTTTTTCAGTCACAGGTTCGAAAATCCCTTTCTTCAAAGCTCACAGTTGAGTGTCAGAATGTGTTTCCTCCGTTAATGGACTAGTTTCACCTCGACCGGATCTCAAAACTCTGTCAAACCTCCCTCACGCACCAAAGTTCTGCTTCAATGTGGCGTTGAGAACCATCATGACCTAGACTTGAGATTTGACCTCATATTCGTTCGTATACATCAAAATAACTTACTGTGTTTAAAAAAAATGTTGACCTACTTTTTGGATTGTTTCTAAATTCTATTTATTATAGTTTTGGTTGGTTTTGAAATGATGTTATGGAAAACGTAACACACACTGAGGAGGTGATGACACGTTTGCATCTGTTTCAACAGAGTGAAGTTTAGTCTTTAGTGTTTGTTCTGCAAAATGTTTTAAACCATTTTCATACTCCATTGATATGATTGACATGTAGAGGAGTATTTTTTATAAATATATGCTAATAACAAACATCTAATCAAAATAACTCGGAGTCAGATATTTGTTACATCAGCGTTAACTCATCATCCGACACGCAAATACGGAATACAACAGTAAATGAAAAGACAAAATAAACATCTACCCCACTTAAATAACCACATACAGTATATCTAGATATGAAAAGATGAACTTATTGCAGTGAACTTCAGTGCGATATTAAAGCTAAGTTTAGCAGCAGAGATGATAGCGGATATAACAGACCTGTCGCACGGACAATAACACGAAACAGCTGGTGAGATATGAACATATAAGTAAGTAAGTAAGTAAGTAATATTTATTTATATAGCGCTTTTCGAGACCAGGGTCACAAAGCGCTTAGACAATCAAAACAATTCTCAAAAAAGTACATACTTTAAAGATCAAGATAATACTGAGAACAACACAGGAGTTCGAGAAATTCAAGGAAAAGCCTGAACAAATAGAAACGTCTTAAGGTGTTTCTTAAAGGAGTCAGTAGACTCCATCAAGCACAAAGAGAGAGGAAGATCGTTCCAAAGCTTATGAGCAACAGCCTGAAAAGATTTCTCTCCTCTGGTCCTGAGCCGTGTGCGTGGAACCATAAGTAGATTCTGATCCACAGACCTCAGAGCCCGAGCTGGGGTGTAAGGCTGGATCAGATCAGTGATGTAAGGAGGAGCCTGACCATGAATAGATCTGAAAGTAAGAACCAGAATTTTAAAGTTGATCCTGAAAGAAACTGGAAGCCAGTGAAGAGTTTTAAGGATCGGAGAAATGTGAGTTCTTCTACTAGAGCGGGTTAGAATTCTCGCTGCAGAGTTCTGAATCAACTGCAGACGAGACAGATCCTTCTTGTTAAGACATGAAAATAAACTGTTACAATAGTCCAGATGAGAAGACACAAACGCATGGATTATAAGCTCCAGATCATGTTCCGACAACATTTTCCTAAGTTTAGAGATTTTTCTCAGTTGAAGGAAACAGTTTCTGGTCAGTTTTCTGCAGTGTTGAACAAGAGACATGTCTTTATCAAATACAACACCCAGGTTTCTCAGGCTCAGTTTGACAGACTGACCTAAGTCACCCAAGTACTGACTCAACCCCGGAACCTTATCATCAGGAGCAATAACCAGAGTTTCAGTTTTGTCCAAATTTAGCTGTAAAGTGTTTTCACTCAGCCATTGTTTGATTTCTAGCAAACAATTGACTAAGCTGTTCAGCCTTTGGGGCTCAGTTGGATCAAAAGAGCAGTAGAGCTGGATGTCATCAGCAAAAATGTGATAAGAAACATCTGGAAATCTCTGAATGAGATTATGAATATGATATAGAATAAACATCTAAACGTAAATACTCTTGCACTTCTAATATCATGACAGTTATGCAGGTCAATGAGTGCATCACTGAAGCAGGAGGGATTCTCACAATGTTTTATACATCATATATCACATATCTATGTGTTAGTCAGTGAAAGAATCAATAAGCAGTTACTCTGTTTCTGCAGGAGATGAAAGGTGTACACAGTCCTTGACAGGGTTTTATATTCACTAGAGTCATGCTATCGTTTTCTCTTTTCGAGGGTTTGAATGATCTTTTATTAACTCTTCACAACGATTGTGTATTGTATGTTTCATCATCGTCATTACAACAGATGTCGGGTCCAGTAGTGTGTCCAGTAGAGGCGCTATTTATCTTGATGATCTTTGTGTCTGTTATCGAAAAAAAGAGGTGTTTTGTCGTCACTCATATATAACGTCCAGTTCCAGCTCTCACTGGCTGCGGTGCCAACTCTGAAAACGGTGTTGTAAAATAGAAGTGTAGAATCCTACAGTCGCCACCAAAGATACTGCAGAGCACAGAAGAATCTCTCAATTATTAACAAGTGAATCCATCAAGATTTTTCAGGGGCTACGAGCGAGCGAGCACAACCTTGAACATTTGCCGATGAAGCACACATCAGTGATATCTTGTTATGTAATCCTCATGGTCAGAATACATATTTCCCCCGGGAGAGTCGGAGGGCGACTGACTTGTTTCAGAAACCAAAGTGTCAGCTACATCCTCCCTCCTCTGGCCGGCTGGCTCGGCTCGCGGAGCCGTGCTGTGAAAACTTATCGGGTTCCTTTGATGTCTCCACTTATTCATGAATGCTAAGTGAATCTGCAGCGGTACGATGGATGCCGAGACAAACGTATCTCGATGATCTTTGAGAGTCACTCACTGTAACAGCAAACAAGTGGTCGTACGGTTCGGCTGTTTTCATGTGTTCATTTGAGTTATTCCCATCGATGAAGGTTTTATTATCACTTCACGACGTAATAATGACACTTTAAACACACCAAAGGATTTGATACGTCACAGACTTCAAGTCATGCATGTCCGAGGTCTGTCCAGGGGGGCGTTTGTGATCAACAGCTTCTAACTGGAATATTTCGTTTGTGCACATTAGTCAGTTGAAGATGAAATAGAAATATTTATAAATTGATGATGTGGAAATAATTTCAAATTGCTACAGAAATCTACTGTTATTTTTTAGCCAGGTTTTAATTTCACTTTAAGTCAAACGTCAGCATGAGTCCAGTTTCTCTTTCAGTCTGAGTATTTTATTCTCGTCTGTTTTTTTGTCTATTTTTATAAAACAAATGTTAAACACACTGAGTGTAGTGAACACTTCACAATCAGAAACTTTTATTGCCAGTTTTGTAAACACAACAGTTTTTTTGTGGTACAGAATAAAATTTACCTTGTTATCTTGGAATTTATACATTTAACCAGAAGCTTTTAAAAACAGCCCTGAAAGTAAGTAAGTAAATAAGTAATTCGTATTTATATATGAACATTTATTTAGTTTGGTTTTATTTGTAAACGAGATTAAACTTGTTTTTTTATCATCAACCAATACAGTATAAAACATAGTTATAAGTAAGTAAGCAAGTAATTTGTATTTGTATAGCACTTTTCCAGACCAGGGTCACAAAGCGCTTAAACAATCAAAACAATATTCAATAAAGTATATACATTTGTTACATTCTTTTCTTGACCTCCATTTCTTAAAATGTCTCTTAATGTTATAATAATTTCTTATTTCATTTTTTTTGTTTCAATAAGTTTTATTCCATAAACTTTTGTTGTTCTGCAAATGTAATTGTCCCTATGCTGGTGTTGAGACCCAGATAAAATAGGTATTATTTAAATCACATTTGTGTATTTTACATGTTATTATTAAAAAGTCAGTGAGCTAAATACGTTTAAAAAGTAAATAGAAACAATTTAGGATTTATTTTTTTATTTGTCAGCAGAAAAGCGACGGCTGGAAAAATAAAGTTGCCGTCCAAAGAGGTGGAGTATGTTCTGCTTGAGGGAGTTGAAGTGAAGCGACGATCTCGATGATTAACGTCAGTGAACATTTATTTAGTTTGGTTTTATTTGTAAACGAGATTAAACTTGTCTTTTATCATCAACCAATGCAGTATAAAACATAGTTATAAGTATTAAGTAAGTAATTTGTATTTATATAGTGCTTTTCCAGACCAGGGTCACAAAGCCCTTAAACAATCAAAACAATATTCAATAAAGTATATACTTTAAAGATCAAGATAAAACTGATAACACAACAGGAGTTCCAGAAAATCAGAGAAAAGCCTGAACAAATAAAAATGTCTACAGATGTTTCTTGAAGGAGTCAGTAGATCCATCAAGCGCAAAGAGAGAAGAAAGTTCCAAAGCTTAGGAGCAACAGTCTGGAAGGATTTCTCTCCTCTGGTCCTGAAGTGTGTTCAGGAACCATCAGTAGATTCTGATCCACAGACCTCAGAGCCCGAGCTGGGGTGTAAGGCTGGATCAGATCACTGATGTAAGGAGGAGTCTGACCATGAATAGATCTGAAAGTAAGAACCAGAATTTTAAAGTTGATCCTAAAAGAAACTGGAAGCCAGTGAAGAGTTCTAAGGATCGGAGAAATGTGAGTTCTTCTACTAGAGCAGGTCAGAATTCTCGCTGCAGAGTTCTGAATCAACTGCAGGCGAGACAGATCCTTCTTGTTAAGACATGAAAACAAACTGTTGAAATAGTCCAGGTGAGAATATTGTTATATGACCATATTTAGTCGTCACTTTTATTGACTAAAGCAACACTAGTGACGGCACTACAATAAAAAGATGTCAGATTGATTTCACAAAACCTGTTTTAAAGCCTATTAAATCAATACAAAATTACCTTGCGGGGAAAACCTTTCTTTTAAAAATGTACTTTGATCTTCTTAGCAAAAAACCTTGAGGGAACCAGACTAGTGTGAGTGTGTGGCACCGGGCTCGTGCTCCACACCAATGAAATATGATCAGAAATAAGAAAAAAAAACGCTTGTTTCTGCTGTCACTGTTCAACAGTGTTCAAGGGAATGTAACATCTATAGAAGCCAAAGAGTCCTTAAGCTCACAGCGACGGTCTCAGGCCTTTATATCTGTCAAGGTTCTGGATGACAGCCAGGACTTTCATCTAAGTCAGACTCTCAGACTCCTCGCCATCAAACTTTACCGCCTGATCATTCCTGCGGACCTTCAGGAGATCCTGGATGGATGTGAGCGTAGATGTGTTTGCTGACATAAAGACTCCTTCCCTGTTGGGAAGATGTTTTCTGTGGTCACATGACAATTTCTAGTTCTGTTTCGTGCCTCCACATTATCGATCCTTCAGTTCCCCCGGACGTTCTCAGTGGATATATTCAGCCAGAACTCACCCTCACTTTTAAAGCCAGAGAGTGGATTTAATCACAGCCACAGCCATCCATCCGGACCCCAGGAGCTGAGAACGTTGATTCTTTGGACTGTAAATTGACTGATGATTTGATTGTAAATCTGGATCCAATTTGTTGTCATTACTCTTATTGATTATATATATTTTTTAAAACATTGTTCTGTCCTCAAAATAAGGAAATCAATTCTCTCTGATATTTTCCAGATCAGTTTTTTTTTATAATCTCTTACGTTCTTGCAAGTGTTTGAACAGTGACATCATATGTTTACACGTATAAACATGCATCGTGTTAATTGTAATCTAGTTTCCTGTTCTGTTATTGAACAGCTGTTTAAAGCTCTTCTAGACCAATCGTTGAGTCCGAATCAGAATATTTGCCATTTTCAGTGCAAAACCACCAAATAGGAATTTATTTTGGTATTGTGTGCAACATTAAACATGAAATAAATGTTAAAAAACAGTTATCAAATGAAGATTTATATGAATGAATGAACTTTTATAAATCTGCTGAATTCATTTTTAAAAATGGTTTAAATAACATTTTCCTGAACACAGCTTGTCATGAAGAGGTAACAGCAGAGCTGTGTCTCAAATCGCATACTAGCGTACTCAAAGTTAGTATTTTTAGTGCGTAAGTGCGTCTCAATTCTTAGTATGCGAAATTTAATGCGCCATGCACACTAAATTGGTGTACTAAAAGGCCCACAAAACTGAGTATGGTTCGATGGACCATCCTAAACGTCCGCCATCTTAGTGACGTTTTAAACGGAAGTTACGTCATATATAAATATATATATATATATATATATATATATTTATATAGGTGTATTTTCAGCAGCAGTAGAAGGATGACACGTCTTCGGTGCTGATACCAGCTTAAATATCTCGCAAATATTTCGATTCTCATATTTTTTCTTTATTTCTTTTTCCAAACTTGCGAAACGTGCTGCCAGCAGGTGGCGATAGCGTTCAAACAGCTGGTTGAAACCATCATTAAATAGAAGTAGAAGCTGTCGCGTCATTTCCTGTTAGTGTGTAGCGGCAGTGTTTGATTTGAGACATACTATCTGTGGAGAATTTGCGTACTAGTTAGTATGTACACTATCCTGATACATACTAACTTCTAGTACACTAAGAGAAGTATGCGATGTGAGACACAGCTCAGGACTCGGAGGACGACGAGTTGAGAACCTAAAAAGGGCGACTAATGATTTAAAGACACATCGTAAAGACGAGGAAGTCGCTGCTCGGCCTTCCCGGACGATGTAAAGTGACTTCATTCCTGGTTTACTCCCCGAGTTTTTCCATTTCACACATTGTTTAACTGGATTTAAAAAATAATTTCTCACTCTAGTTCTTCTTCATAATCCTCGTCATTGTCTTGATTTCCCTGCGACACGCTCGCTCAGCAGTTCAGAGATCCTCACAAACTTTCCCTGGGTTGAGTGAACACATCTCCTGGATTTAATAGCTTTCCCCCCTCGTTCCTTTAGCCGCTCGTTCCCTTTATCAAAACCAGCTGCGAGCTGAATAAATCCCAGGATGATGCTGCTCTTGAAAGTTTTTCACCAGTTGGAGAGTTTGGACTTTTTTAAGCGCACAAACTCACGAAGTTAGCTGAGTCATGGCAGAGTGTTACTGAAGCGTAAGATTTAAAAAAGCAGAGGATTTTCAAACGTGTCCATCTGTGCGGTGATGCTGGATGTCGGATAAATTCCCCACTATGGGAAAAATAGAGGTTTTTGTAACGTACAGCACATTTGCTGAGAAGATGTAGGAGCTTGAAGAGTTAATGGAGCAGCTCGTGCTAGAAGGAGTGAGTCCTGCTGTGTAGATCCCACTTACAGTGCACATTGAATTCTCCGCCATAATGAGTTTTGCATTTGTCAGCAACTTTAGCTCCAGCAGCTGTTTCTAGCTCACATAAATGTTTATGTCGTCGCATTTAGCTTCACTTCCTTTTCTGATCCAAAAGTTTACATTTGACAAGTTTGTTGTTAAAATCGAATCTCAAATTTAATTCAATCTTCTGGAAACATTACATGTATTTTTACTCCAAGAGTCTCATTTAAAAAAAGTATATGTGTATACAATGACAACACAAACCATTTTGTGATACACTTTTTGATGCTAGTTACACTTTTAAAAAGTGGTTTTAAACATTTGAATGATTCCTATCTTAAGTTATCTTAACTAAAATATTTTCATAAAACTTGACTCATTAACTTCAAACTAGTTGGTACAAAACAAAGCTAAAGTTATGTTATTTACAAAGCCGTCATATCATATTTCATTCTCCACAATCTGGTTCATGACCTCATCGGTATCATCCTTCATTCATCAATGGAAGTCTGGAAACAGAAAATTCGTCCAACTGTTACAAACTAGGAAAAGTGTTTCTGAGTAGGAATAGCTAAAGCTAGTAAAATAAAGCAGATCAATACATTTTATTATTTTTATTTTTGTTGCCCTCATCTCATTCTGATACACGTCTTTCCTTTTATGACATTTTAAAACTATTGAGGGTTTTCTGTACAGGAAACAAGTTTATTAACACTCCATCGTTTCAGTTTGTTGCAGATTTTTGGTTGTTCAAAAGTCTCGAGGCAGTGGAGTCGAGCATCAAAAGGGTAACACTGAGTCTCAGCAGGGCGTTGACTCGGTTGAGTTTGGTGTCGGTAACAAATCTCCAGGGAAAAGCTGGTGTCACGTCTCGTGTCCACTGTTGTCCTCGGAGCCGGCTGGTCCGGTCGTGCTGTGGGAGTCGAGCACTGGGAATCAGTGGCGCACATTTGAATGAATCCACCTCTCAATAACTACTTTAAGATTCTTTATACACCACAGGGATCTGACCGTGTGCTGTTATAGGTCAATAAGACGTTTAGATCATCATCAAATGAACTCAACATCAGTGCATTACATCAAAATATCACTCCAACTACAGTCTGTGTGGTTTCTATTGCCACGAAAGACACACTCTGCACCCCCCCCCAAAAAAACACACACACACACACACACACACACACACACACACACACACACACACACACACACACACACACACACACACACAAGCACCACTATTGATCTCATAAAGCGCAACATTATTAAGAAAAAAATGCATTTAGTCACGTAGTTCATGAAAGAAATAAATAAATCATTTGAAGCTCGTGAAAGACTCGTCTCTGAGTTAGCATGACTTTCTTAACAACGTCCAGCATTTCTGGAAATATCCTTCTTGAAAATTTCTTTGCAAGTATATCAGCAACCAGATCAAGCTCTTCAGCCATTGTGTTGAAAAACAAACAGTTAAATTAACTCAAATCATCCTTTCAGCTCCATGTGATGAGTCTCAGTGCTATCCAATCAAACGACATGAACGTGTCACGTGTTTAATGCGTTAGGCGTCATGGAAGCTGTGACACGGGTATCTTCCAAAACGCTGATGTTGTGTCGCCAACTCGAATCTGATTGGTTAACACAGTCCTTCGGCTGTCGTTGATTTAAATGTACAAGAGCCACTTCTGAAACGACTGAAGGCCTCGGGTGGATTTCTTCAGGTCAAGCTCTCACATGAAGGTAGAATCCTGGAAGCAGAGCTCAACTTGTGCAAGCAAGAGGAAAGAAATGAAATGAAGAGAAAAGACTATAAGGAATAATTGAATATATATTTATGAAAAATAAACTTTTTTAATTAAAGAATTACATTTATTTTCTGATTATGTTCAGGCCAGCAGAGAAGGTCTTGCTGGCCCTGACGGCCTTCCACTGCCAGGAATCTGTTGAGGCTCGACGTTATCCAGAGGAGGATGAAAGAGCCTCAGAACGAATGTCTTATTTTTAACGTTGAATACAAGTTTGAGACTCATATGTTGTGTAGTTCTGAGTTTGGATTCAAATATTGTGGGTGTGAATATTTCAACTTCAAGTTGTACTTTGTGAAATCTCAATGTCATGACATTATTGGTCCATTAGAAAAAAATAAACAAGTCCAGAAATGTAATAATTCGACATATGGGGAGACGTAGCTCAGATTGTGTGATGGTTGGCTTTCAACCGATGGTGAGCTGGCCAGCAGCCTACTGCCACCAGTGTGAGTTTATGTAAAGCATCTGCACAAATCCTTCCTTTGATTCATGGTTTTAAAATATATTCCAGGTCCTCTTATTACATCATTGTAGCGTCTTTGTAGATATTTTATTTCCTCTGTTGTGACGCGAGAGCCGTTTCTTCTCCTGACCCGAGTGAACTCCCTTCTGTCGGCTCCGTCTCGGAATCCATCGGGTTTGTTTCGCAAACGTTAAATCTTCTCTTATGAATATTTCAAACGGAGATGCAGGTGGAGCCGAGATTCAAGTCTCTGCAAAGATTCGTCTGCAATTACGTTGAGTGCTTCTGCACCTCTGGTGTCATCTCCGTGGGAGCCGTCCGTCAGCGTCATGTGGGCGGACAGACGTCCTCCAGCAGACGCTCGTGCACCGGACACTTTCCTCCAGCGTTTGATGTGCGAGGAGAGAGACGAGCGAATGAAATATCACCGCAACACTTTCCCTCGTATAGAGCCTTTTTAACAGCTTACCTGCACCACCGAGAGCAAGAGACTCTCAGGGTCACACAGGGTCATTATGATAATGTTTCTTTGCTTCTCGAGTCAATCCCAGCTACCTGGGGCGAGAGGCGGGGGACATAGACGAACCTAATTCCAAGCGCCTGAAGCCACACAGTCGTGGTGAGAAGATACAAACTGGAGGATCCTCACTTGAGAGATGCTGTGGATTAATTTTGTCGTCAGAACAACAACCACCGGTGTTGAGAGTCGTGCGACAAATCACGTCTGGTGTCGACAGACGAGAGATAAAAAAGATCCAAGAGTCTTCTTCCTTCCTAACTTCCTCGTTAAAATGATGCTCCTCTTAGGATGTCGAAAAGTCTTTTTTGACTTCATTAATAATTTGTTATTTTTTGTTTTGAAATCCTTGTGATCCATGAATTTACCTCAGTAATGAGTTTTGTTCAGTCTTTTGACTTTTAATTTGAGCTCCACGATGATCGGAGAAACTCTGTAGGAGCTGTTAGTGTTCATGAGTTTAAACAATGACTTTTATATCGGATCTGGTTTAAAGTCACGCATTTTTCTGGTAGACGAGTGAGAAAGTAGAGCAACTAGAGTTTACACGTCAGTCTGAATTGTTGCTGAGTTGTAGGTTTCACGTTAATTGTCGTACTCCAAAGGTTTTTTTTTTTAGGAAAAACAAGCTTGAATGATTTATGGAGGCGAGGCTGGTGTTCACGCCTTCAGAGATCGGATCCTGTCACAAGGATTCCTTTCTCACACGAGCATCGATGAACACCAAAAAAAATACAATCATAACAATGTGTGGTTACGTAAATTTGACAAACATACTAGAGCTTAGAAGGTTCTCATTAATGAGGATTTGTGCGTCTGTTGTGTGACTTGTGTGACGCTTGAACACAATTAGACCTTCAAGAACATCAACTCTGACTCCATAAATACACATTTTCTCTCCTTGAAACTGATAATTCTACATCAAACGGGTCATTAAACGAGTGTCAATTTAATTCCACCTGTAAGTCAATTGTTAGAAACTCACTCTGAGTTGTGTGTCGAGGCAGAGATTCACATCATTATTGCTGATTTGTTCACCAGACTCTGAACCTTTCAAAAGTTATATTAAGAGACTGAAGTGTTGCTGAAAACTCATCGACTTCAACATGTTGAAGGTATCTTCTGGGAGCACGAGGAGCTGCCGGTGGGTGTCCTGAGCAGAGCTCAACCTGTCAGCAGCAGCATGAAAACTTCAGATGGAGGGATGTATATTGTAGAAAATATCTTGGTCTTTGTTTGCCCAAGAGACGCGAAGAAAGCCGAGTTAAAGATTCAGAGGTTTTTTCGTTGCAGACCAGAGAGAAGATCGGACATGTTCGGAGAGGGTTGGAGATCAGACCGAGGACATGATGGACAGGAAATTCTCAAATAAGAAAACAGGATGAAATAATAACTATACTATAACTATACTATGATAAAAACTCTCCTGAGATGAGGAGGGCAAGTTTAAGGAGCTTAATAATACAAAATGAATCTGAATAAAGTCACATTTTATAGAAAGAATGTCTTCATATTAACAAAAATAAAAACAATAACAACAAAACATCATGAAGGTCTTTATTGAAATCATATTTATTGACAGTAGTGAAGAGGAAAATCAACTTAAACCACATAATGTGATATTTCTACTATCTTGTCCTTCTGAAATTTTAGAAATCGTTTTTTTTCCACTCATTTTACATTCTAAGCTTGTGGTTATTTATATTGATATGTCATATGCATTTGTTTATTTTCCGCTCTTGATATTTATTTATTTTATACGATTTATTTTCCATTTCTCATATTATATGGATCGACTTTTTGATGCTTCTAAAAAATGTTTGTCCACAAAAAATGTATTTCTGCATTCATCAAGTCCATTTAAATCAGTCCATTATCCCGAGCATTAGACAAGACTGTATGTAGTTTGGATGGATTAATGGATGTCTCAGTGTGAAGGTTTGAGGTTGAAGTCTCTCAGTCACTGATCAACTCGTCAATGTTCACTGATTCAATTCTGTGGCATCAGAGCCGACTTGGCCTGAGGCTCCAGATGAAAGTCAGAAGATCTTCAGGTTCCTCTGTGGTTTCCATCGGTGAGACTGTGTAAAGGAAGTGGAAGAACCTGCCTGCTCTGATCGCGGCTTCTTCTGATGATGTTTTAATGTCATTTCTCTATTCATATCTGGAGAAAAAAACACATGAAACAAGGTTGTTGAGATGTTTGAAAGACTGATAAATGATCATGTCGTGTGTGAACTCGGCCACACGAGGGCAGTGTTGCTGCGGTTAATGTGAAGCTTGTCGTCATCATTTTCATCCTGTAACGCGTCATGATCTCGATTCATAGTTTTTCAGGTGTATTTTGGAAGAAAATGTAATCCTTTGAGGCTGAAGTCTCGATGTTTGATATTTACTTGTCAAACTTTTCCTGCCAGTAGTTCTCCCCGAGGCTGCCCTTCAGCTCAGCTTGAACTTCTTCCTCTCGTTCTTCATCCAGAACGACTGCTGGAGTTCAACGTGTTTCTGCTGCAAAGAGTAGATACTGTTCAAATTAAAGTGTATTTTTTAAAATAAAGATATTCAACTAAGATTATGGTTGGAACTTACCTGTGAGTTTTTTATCTTATTTGTTGTTAAATGTGTTTAAGTGTATGTGTCATTCACGCTGAAAAGGATTGGATTGACAAGTATGTGGTGATATCAGAAATATAAAACATATTTATTATATATATATTTATATATATATTATATTTGTTAGCATGTTTCATTTCCTAGCATACGGAGCAATTTGAACGCCAACTCAACTCAACTCAACTTTATTTATAAAGCGCTTTAAGAACAACAGTCATCACAAAGTGCTGTACAGTGACGAGAAAGCATAGTTAAAACACACAACGGTAAACACAATATAAAATAAAACAAGAAAAAAGCCTTTAAACAGCTCAGAGTCTCATGCTGTGTTAAAAGCCAGGGAATAAAAGTGTGTTTTAAGACCATATTGTCTTGTTTGTTGGATTAAGTAGTATTTTTAGGTGCTTGTTGGCATGTTTAATTTGTTATCTTATATAGTAATCTGTTATGTTATTTAGTTGTTCTGTAGCGTGTGTAGTTTTTTAGTTAATGTAGTGATTTGACAGATTACTAAATTGTTGACTGATGGAGGGATGGATTAATGGAATATTATTTTTAGTTTGTAAGCGTACACAGTATTGTTTTAGCACGTTTAGTTATCTTTTTTACTATTGTGTTGAATTATTGGTTTGCATATTTATTTTGTTAGCATTAGCACCATTTTGTCGGATAACAATGTGTACTTAAGCTATTGAGCTGCTGGACTTGATGAGTGACATCATGGAAGTAAATTGAAAGTCACAGAATTTCAATTCATTTGTGAACACGAATTCCTATTTCTTGACCACAAATAATTTTTATTTTATTTTACCATGTCATGTCTAAGGCAGGGGTGCACGTTGGCGCAGTGGTTAGCGTCACCGCAAGAAGGTTGCTGGTTCGATTCCAAGCCAAGCCAACCTTTTATGTGTGTATGTTTTCTGCATGTTGCATGGGTTTACTCCGGGCACTCCAGTTTCCTCCCAAAGTCCAAAAACATAGAGAGGTTGATTAAGAACTTTGGGAAAATTGTCCATAGGTATGACAGCATGTGTGAATGGTTGTCTGTCTTTGTGTGCATGCAACAGACTGGAGTCCTGCCCAGGGTGTCCCCTGCCTCTCACCCTATGATACTGGGATAGCCTCCAGCCTCCCCATGACCCTAGTAAGGGGAAAAAGCAGTAGACAATGAGGGCACCTTGGGTTTTGTTAGCATACATTTTATTGTTGCTGTAGTTTGTTTATTTGTTAAGCAAATAACAAACGTGAAGATTCTTCATCCTCACATGTTAACACATGTATGCACAGCTGTGACCATGGATTGGTTTCAGGAACGAGTCGTGCATTGAAATACATTGTTGAATGCAAAGATAAATAATGTTGTTTTCTGTCCATTCTCCGTGAGAAAAACATGACCTAATTCTCAAGGAAACGTTGAATTGCAGAGCGCTTGAATTGAAGCCTGCTGCTGCTGTGGGGAGACAAAGAAGAAAATGACTGCCTTGTGTTGATACTGTCACTTCCGTACAAGCAGTGGTGATTCCATCCTAATCCCCCGTGTGTGTGATTACAGCTTTAGTCATCCGGAGACTCAACATCTTATTCAGTCTATAATCATGCTACACGTAAAGAAAGAGAACCACCTCTGACAGTCTTATTGACTCTCTTCTTTTAGAGAAGTATTCAAAGACGACTCTTTTGTCGCCGGAAGATAGGCTTCTGCTCTCAACTGGCAGCTTTTGAAAATGTCTTCTTGTTTGCACTGGGAAAATGCAACTCCCATGCTGTGTCTTAAATCGCATCCTAGCGTACTCAAAGTTAGTATTTTTAGTGCGTAAGTGCGTCTCAATTCTTAGTACGCCCACAAAACTGAGTATGGTTCGATGGACACTAACCACCCTAAACGGCTGCCATCTTAGTGACGTTTTAAACGGAAGTTACGCATATATATATTCATATATTCTCACAGAGGGAAACAGACAAAGAAGAAAGGGTCACCATTAAGTGGCTATAAGATGTGTTAAATAGGTGTTCTTCAAAATGGTGTGAGCAAGATTTATTCGATATTAACAGGGACGCACATTGGCGCAGCTAGAAGGGTGCTAGGTGTGAGTGTTTGTGTGTCCTGTGACGGAACGGCGTCCTTTTCAGGGTGTCCCCCACCTCTCGCCCGAAAGAAGCTGGGATAGGCTGAATCAGGTGCTGTGTCTCAAATCGCATACTAGCGTACTCAAAGTTAGTATTTTTAGTGCGTAAGTGTGTCTCAATTCTTAGTATGCGAAATTTAGTGCGCCATGCACACTAAATTGGCGTACTAACACGCCCACAAACTTGAGTATGGTTCGATGGACACTATCTACCCTAAACAGCCGCCATCTTAGTGACGTTGTAAACGGAAGTTACGTCATATATATATATATATACATATACTTACAGGTGTATTTTCAGCAGCAGTAGAAGGATAAACACGTCTTCGCTGCTGATACCAGCTTAAATATCTCGCGAATATTTCGATTCTCATACTTTTTCTTTATTTCTTTTTCCAAACTTGCAAAACGTGCTGCCAGCAGGTGGCGATAGCGTTTCAACAGCTGGTTGAAACCATCGTTAAATAGTAGTAGAAGAAGAAGCTGTCGCGTCATTTCCGGTTAGTGTAGCAGCAGAGTTTGATTTGAGACATACTATCTGTGGAGAATTTGCGTACTAGTTAGTATGTACACTATCCTGATGCATACTAACTTCTAGTATTCTAAGAGAAGTATACGATTTGAGACACAGCACTGGTCCCTGTCTTGTTTACTTCCTCTTGTGCTCTTCATCTGATTGCCCTGTTTCCTGTCACCAGTGTCTACGTCTCACCTGATCCCTGTTCCCCTTGATTGTTGTGTTTAAAACCCGCCTTTGTCTGTCAGTCTCTGTCGTGACGTCAAACTTCTCTGGTATGTATTTTTGTTCAAGTCTAGTATATATTCAGTTCTGGCCAGTGTTTTATGCCTTTTTGTTAATAAATTAGTTTGTTAATCATTGCAGTGCCTCTGCATTTGGGTTTCCTGTCCCAGGACCTGGTACTTGAATACATTCAAAGGTCCACATATATTTTGTAGAGGGTGAAACTATTAAACCGATTATGTACAAATGATGATGTCATCTTGTATCTTGCGGAGAAAAGGGTTTTATATGCTATAATTATATTTTATATATTTAATCTCTGCAGCGTTTCCCTGATCCTTAAAACTCTTCACTGGCTGCCAGTTTCTTTCAGGATCAACTTTAAAATTCTGGTTCTTACTTTCAGATCTATTCATGGTCAGACTCCTCCTTACATCACTGATCTGATCCAGCCTTACACCCCAGCTCGGGCTCTGAGGTCTGTGGATCAGAATCTACTGATGGTTCCACGCACACGACTCAGGACCAGAGGAGAGAAATCTTTTCAGGCTGTTGCTCCTAAGCTTTGGAACGATCTTCCTCTCCCTCTGTGTTTGATGATCTACTGACTCCTTCAAGAAACATCTGAAGACATTTTTATTTGTGCAGGCTTTTCCCTGAATCTCCTAGGACTCCTGTGTTTGTCTTATGGGTCTTGATCTTTTAAAGTATATATTTAACTGTTTATTATTGTGCTACTCATAAATACATTTTTTCTTCGGCAAATTGGCTTTTTTTTCCCGTCATCTTGTGTCAATTTAACTATTCTAAGAAATATAATTGTAAGTAAATAAGTAAGTAAATTATATTTATACAGCGCTTTTCTAGACCAGGGTCACAAAGCGCTTAAAATGTCAAAACAATACTTAATGAAATGTATACTTAGAAGATCAAGATAATACAGAGAACAACAAAGGAGCTCCAGAAAATCAATAATAATGATAATTCTGATACTGCGCTAGATTTAAGTCCAACAACTACTTGAAATTGAAGGTTTTTTAACATTTGAAATGGGCATTTTTTTTAAACTAAAATGATATTCTATTTCTTATGAGACTTCCCTATAACTTTTATTTCTTCATTTAAACATTTCAGAACGCCAAAGAAGACAGAAAATAATGGAAACTGCTTCATTCTTTTCACCAAATAGTATACATTTAGACCTTAAATCATTGTCTGAACCACATGTTTTCTTACAAACTGTTGTTCATCAAACATTACCATAACATACCTTCATAGATGATATTGTTTCCTTGTCTTATTCTAAACACTGGCAATTCAATTTAAGTGTAAAATCTTGAGTTATTTCACACTTTAAAGTATCAAACAGAAGAAGAAAAGGTCCCAGTGAATCACAATAAATACTTCCTTTTAAGAAGCAGAAACCTGGAGTAGAACCAGACTCGTTGTGACTCCTGATGTAACTTTGCGCTGGAGCGGGAACGTTTGGATCTTAGTGTAATGACTCCGGCGGAGGCAGCCGGTGAATTCTTAAAGCCATCAGAGACCATTGGGACCTTGTTGTATTTACGCCATTTGCATTCAAAGGCTCCCTGGATCACTTTTGTGAGGATTTTTTCAAACAAGCTAATCATGTTGAGAATCTGGAACCTTCCCCGGCGGAGGGATTATGCTTGTGCTATATTTTTTTAAATACTTGTGCTCATTACGTTCATGTAGGCTGACAGCACGGCAACAGGCCTCATTAGAGTTGATTGTGGATTTTGTTCTCGGGCCTGTGGGTGGCTACAAAGATTGTAATGAGGCGTCCGCATCCCAAGCCTGCAACACAACAGGACCACCTGTCTGCCAGAAGAAACAGAATGAACGTGATGACACAGGAATGATCATCAGAGGGAGGCATGAGTGGATGATTTAGAGCGTCACATGATAAATACTCAATGCTTTTACTTTTGCTTCTTGATGCTTTTTTTCCGTCTAGTGCGAAACCACAGGTCCAGATATGAGCGTTATCGTCATGTGGAATCTGCGAGGCACATTTTCAGCTGATTACCTTCAATTGTGCAGATGAGACGAGAAGGGAAAAGAGCTTTGTTGACTTGAAATGTACCTTTTGCCGAATGTGTGTAATTATAGTTGTCAGTTGGTGTCGGGATGCTGCTGCTTTTTTTCCCCACAAAAGCTGTTGTGATTTATTCTTTTCTTCTCTTGTCACAGTGTTCTCTCGCAGCCCACATCACTGATGATTCACCAGAGCCGGAATAACAACTACAACTTGTCGTCTCAATATATATCGTACATTCATGTGGGGTCATGTTTAAGATGGTTATTTATGTTGGCAGCGACTGTCTTATAAATATAAACCTTCTTCTCGCTCTACCTTACTTTAGCATGTTGAGGACTTTACTACCATCATCTTCCTCCTCTGTCAGAGCCCCTGGGGTCAGGGAGGGGAATTTTATTTCATTAGGGGCCACATTTTATACTGTGACCGTTCTTGGATTAAGCCGCAAAGAATATAAAGAAAATTCCATTATATGACGGAGTAAAAGAATATGTCAGAGTACAGATTGGAATCCAGTAGGATCTGGAATCCTACTACTGTATTACAAGGATTGGAATTCCAATATTCAGATCCCTAGGACAAATGGGAATTCTACCAGGACAATCTCCAATTCTAATAGGAGAAATTCGGATATCTGTAATCTGTAGTAGTAGGATTCCAGATTCTTCTTTATTCCAATCTGTACTGTGAAATAAACATATATATGTAACAATGACAATCTACTAATTTTGCCTTAAATTGATATAAAATACATTATTTTACATATTTATATATTGTATATACATTATATTTATCAATTTTTGTCGCTCAAATTTTTGGAAAAAAAAACAACCTAATTCATTTAGGTATATTGACCGAGTCTGGTTCTGCTCGAGGTTTCTGTCTTATAAAAGAAAGTTTTTCCTCTGCCACTAACACGCTGTGATTCACTCATTGTTTCTAGGATCTGTTTTTTTTCTCCAATATAGTCTTAAGTGTCTTGAGATAACCTTGTTAGATATGACACTTTAAATAAAATGTAATTCAATTGATTGACATATTGGCCAATTTTCTTATATTTAAATGAAATGTACATTAAATTGAATATTTTGAATGGGTGATCAGATGCTAAACAGCTAATCGATGCTAAATCACTCAGCCAATCAGCACTCAGAATACTAAACAGTGTGCATTGTACTTATAATGTGCTCCGTAGGAAAATTAAAAGGAGGTGAATGACAACGTGAGATAACATAGAGCGTCATGTAGCAGCCGAAACATTCCTACCTCCAGCAGAGAGACACTTCCATATCTGAACCATCCGGTGTTTGTGCTCTGGTGGACTTCCAGATGCTCCAGGTGTGTCTGCAATGATGCGAAGCCTCCAGCGTGAGAACCTTTTAGCTGCAGCAAAATGTGATAGCACATGGAAATCCTATCTCTGGCTTCCTTTTGTCTGCTGATTCATGTTACATTGCAGTGACATTTCAAAACCCCGGTGAGTTGCTGCGTTATCGCAGCATCATTTGTGAGAAGCCTGTTGTGTGGGTCACAGTGTGTGTCACACATAAAGATCAGCTCAGAGACAAGTGTGTGTCGACGACCATCTATTGTGTGATGAACATTGACATTACACACAAGCGTTTCATTCTTCCTCGCAGCATGCAAGAGGACACGTCGATGGCGTTATTTATCCTTCGCAGTCGAAGTGACAAATCTGTGAACGCTCAACCCAACCTTGACAGCTGTCAGTTAGTCGTCTCACTTGCTCCTCGTGCCCAAAGTGAAAATGAGTTTCCAGCAGACACAGCCTCCGGTAGTCCTTAAAATGATCGTCTTCATCGTCTATATCATGCTTTTTCTATGGCTCCCCATTGTGTCGACGTGATGGTGGAACTAACAATCACGACAGTGTGAAGCCTTTTCTCTAACACTGTAAACTGACCGTTATAACCCAGTAACAAACAAATCATTGTAAAGCCAGTGGTTGCAGAGATGCTTCGTCCATTCCCTCGATTCTTTCACTTTTTCTGTGAAGAGAAATTAGATAGAAATACTTTATTAATCCCTCTGGAGATCCTTCGGGAAATTAGGTATTTAAATAGTATCATTATATCTGTTTTTTTAATATCCGTCTAGAACAGTGGTTCTTAACCTTGTCGGAGGTACCGAACCCCACCAGTTTCATATGCGCATCCACCGAACCCCTCTTAGTGTTCCTTTAGTTTTGCCGGTGCTAGACTAGAGTTGCGCAACTTGGCGTTGCAAATCATGCAGACAGGACGCTCACTACCATCAGTTCCGTGATACATGTGAATCCATGTTGTATATATTCGACCACTTTCTTCTTTTGTCCGACATAGTTAGTATGGATTAAAATATTTACAAAGAAATCACATGACGTACTACCACGACAGTCACACGTTGACTACTGAGCGCACTAAATTCCCCTCGGCACTGATTGGCCAAGTAGTGTAGCGTGTCATCACGAATTTACACCATAATTCTGGTGTTTTTCCGAACCTCCGCGGCGGAGGCTCTGATGAAACCCCTGAGATCGACTCACCGAACCCCTAGGGTTTGATCGAATCCAGGTTAAGAACCACTGGTCTAGAACTTACCTTCTTCCTTGGCCACCTTACGTAGCATGATGTTGGAAGGAGTGTTTCTGGGTCATAGTGTACAGAAACAGTTAAAGCTCCTGACACCGTTACGTTGCAAGCTCAGAAATGTAAATAATCAGAATTTCTGACTCTACTGTTACTTGAGTTTGACTCCGACATCAACCGTAAAATGTTAAACACATAACAAAGTTTGTCCTGGAATAATCTGAATATTGCGGCAACAAAAAAACTGGCACCGAGGTTCTGATGTTTCCGTCTAATGATGCTTTGGTCGCAAAGCAAATGTATGCAGGGAGGAGAGACAAGAGTTCTGCATGACAATGATTTCCAGTCTGTAACATTTTGTTTCTGTTAAGCTGAGAGAGATAAAATCTTCTCAGAGATCTGTCACTGTTGTCATGTCGGGCTCTAATTGGATCTTTTTCTTCTTCTTCTTCAGCGGTTCAATCTCTCAACAGCCTGAACGACCAGATCGCTCAGTTCATGGTGACCAGACCATGTGACCTGGCCGATGAGGAGGAGACCTTCATGCCCGCTGAGAGAGGCACTTTGAGAAAGTCCATGACCCTGATGAGACACCTGCTCATGGATGCTCAGGTACTTCACACATCAGGTCGAAGGGTCATCCCGGGTGCATGCTGGTCCCGATCCTGCAGGCTTTTCACGGTGCAAAGACGGATTAAGTCGACTTTTTAGCAACAATGCTTTGCTGGAGGCGCACTGAAGCAGGGATACACCTTCATTGATCCCTGGGGAAGGTACAGGAAATCAATGTATCAAGTCATCCTTGTTAGGAGCTGATTTATATCTTCAAAAGGATGATTGACGGGTCACATCTTCGTCGATTTGTCACTTGATTAATGAAGTGATGGAAATATTCGTGCAGTGAATGAACCAACCCTCTGGTGTCATAGGTAGGATGAAGGAAACAATGAGAAAGAACACAGATTTTAAGTAGTTCTGTAGGATGACCATATGCAAGTGTAATGATGGCTGACTATACATCCCTTGTTATCAGCACCTCACTAGCGACTAGCGACGAGTGTGAAAGGCCCGACAGGCCAAGAACCAATGACGGATGGAAAGTCCTGCGATTTCCGAGCCGTTGCCTCAGCAACTGATTCCGAGTCAAGAAAGTTTGCTGGAGATGTGAAATGGTCTGACACCAGTCAACACCATCGATTCTCCTGCCAGCTGACCTTGTTGATACCAGCCGATGCGCTCATAACTTGGCACGCTCGCTTTCTGCCAGTCTGTCAATCATCCCGACTGTCTGCGAGGACAAAGCAGGAGTGTTTATGGTAACCCACGGTTGCAGAGGCGATATGTTTGTCTAATCCACGATCGATTCTGTTGACAGCTGCATCGTCTGAGCCTGGCAGCACGTCCGCATCCTTCAGCTCTCCATCCATCCCTCCTTCCTTCTGAAGAGGTGACAAAATGTAGATTATTCACAGCCATTTGGTTGCACTCGCAATAAACGCGCTGAACTTTTCATGCAAGTATTATCTTAAGAAGTGAACGCTGATGTATATAAACTTTGCTTTGTGTAAATCAAAAAAATGTGTGTCAACTTTATTGATCCCTATAGAGGTCTCCTTTGGGAAATTGTTTTTTCCAATTAGCACACAACAACACAGAACAAGAACAAAGTTTATATTTAAAAAAGTGCAAGATTTCATCAATCTAAGTCTAAAGATAAAGAACATAGACAAAAGAAAAATAACAAAGACAAAGGATACAAAGATTAACATATAATAGAATCATCCTTTTACTCCACTCCTGCCCCCAAACTCAGAATTAAGCAGCCTAATAGCACGAGAAATTAATGAGTCTCTGAGTCTATTAGTGTTGCATTTGGGGAGGAGCATTCTTGCTCCATCTGTTTCTCTGCTCACTGATGACAGTGTTCAGAGGATGTCGACACTCCTCTTGGAAACATTCCCACCCCAGCACACCACAGCATAGAACAGGACACTGGCCACCACAGACTGGTAGAACATGTAGATGAGCTTCCTGCAGATGTTAAATGATCGAAGCCTCCTCAGAAAGTACAGTCTACTCTGAACTTTGTTATACACATGGTCTGTGTTGCAGGACCAGTTTACTGTCCATCCAAACACCGAGGTACTTATAGTTGTCAACTATCTCCACCTCGTCACCTCTGATGGACACTGGACGTGGCTTTGTCCTGGACCTCCCAAAGTCCAAGACCAGCTCCTTGGTCTTTGAGGTGATCAGCTGCAAGTGGTTCCTCTCACTCCAGTCCACAAAGTCACGTATCAGACTCTTCACTGTTGTCCATGATGCATCCAACAATGGCAGTGTTGTCAGCATACTTCTGGAGGACAGCTGAGACGAGCTGAGAAGTCAGTGCCACCGTCCTGTAATCGTTCAGCTCATTTGGTCGGATCTTTTTCGGGACTGGAACAATACAGGAAGTCTTCCACAGGGTTGTTACTTTCCCCAGCTGTAGACTGAAGTTGAAGATATGCTGGAGCGGCTCAGCTAGTTCAGCAACGCAGGTGTTTAGCAGTCGAGCAGACACCTTGTCAGGACCAGCAGCCTTCCCTGGTCGAATCCTCCGAAGTACATCGTGTACCTGGAGTGAGGTGATGCTGGGAAGCAGTTGTTTGGAGCTGAGGGTAGCACAGGAAGGTGGGGCAGGTTCTGAGGCGGGCTGCAGTGAGGGTGAGATGACCTGCTCAAACCTGTTGAAAAAGATGTTGAGACGGTTTGCCTTCTCCATGGGTCCACTGCATTCAGAGAGGACTTGGTCTTGTGTCCAGTGATGGTTTCAACACCATCCCAGACTCTCTTATTTGTTCTCCATTCAGTTTCTCCTCAAATCTCCTCCTGAAGCATCGCCTCACCTCCTGCTGTGCTGACCCTGCTCCTGAAAGCCACCTTCTTCCTGTCAAGGACATCCTTGACCTCCTTTGTTACCCACGGTTTATTATTAGGGTAACAGTGGACACTCTTAGCAACATGAATACATTTAAGAAAACAATTTGTCAGTGTAGACGTGACGGTGAGCAAGAGTAAACAAGAATAAGTCGTGTGATTGAACATTCTGTCCGTGTTGAGTTCAATTCTCCATCATCCTCCAAATGAGCCTGAGGTCTTTTTTAATGCTGAGCTTGCACTATTTAAGAAGCTACGGTCTTTAAATCGGTCTCACGTCTGTTGGCAGCTGTCAGTCATCAGAGACAGATTTGAAATCGGGACGATTATGGCTGTCACAGGAACCTTAAGAAACCATAGATTTGGGGGAAATAACACAGTTTTGTATTCATGATAGCACTGTAGCTGGGAAGGTTTTGCCAAGGCAGACGTTTGATTGTATCTTTATTTAAAATACATTTAGAAACAGAGCCTACTGTCCCGCGAACACAATACTAAACCGCAAGATATTACCGACAGAATATTTTGGAAAATGTTTAAAAGGAAATTGTACTTTGTTTAAAACTGTGTATACATTTGTTTTAAATATAACATTTAAAAAGGGATATCTGAGAAATCGTCAAATTTTAAACAATATTTTAGGCAATATTTGAGCACTTCCAAAAGTAGCAACAAGGCGCCTTCATGATACCAAGAGTACTCCAGCTCTCACCGTATGTAGCTGGTATACACTCTAGCCTTATAATAATAGCATTTGTTCAAGAGCAGTATTTGCTTATATCATGAACAAATATTTAAAACAAAATTAACAATGAAAATCACAATAAACAACAATGAAAATCACAAAAAACAACAATGAAAATCACAAAAAACAACAATGAAACCTTTATTGAAGTATTAACTTTAACAGCAACATTAACGACGAAGACGAAAACAACTGTAAGAACATTTATTTCAAGTAAGTAGTAAAAATGATGTTTTGGTAAAGGTAAAAAGTGAGAGTATGTAGAAGAAATAACAAAAAGTCTATTCAACCTCCATAACTGACTGTTTATCTTTTGTAAATTACATAAATTGTACGTGAAGTGAAGGCTGGTATGAAATACATCACACAAATTAAGCAAGATTTTATTCAAAAGCAAAATATCCGTCACAGAAGCTACTTTCATGGGAACAACATTAAACAGGAAACCCTTCAACATGTGATGCATTTGAAGCCCAGATTGTGAGACTTCGATGTCCCTCAGCCGGAGAAGCCATCTGTCGGTTTTTGGTTCCGGATGTTCAAATCAGGTGTGTCTTTGTTCTGCTCACGTTTCCATGGAGACAGTGCAGAACCTTCTCCGAGCAGATCCAGATCACTTCACCTGGAAGATTAGAGGTGCTCACCTCAATTTCAGATATTTTGAACTGGTATTACCGCACCCTCGCAACGTGTCAAGCTCCCTTCACTCCAGCGTGTTCGAACTGATGGATTCTCGCTCAGTCTTCAATGCTCGACCCTTCATTTCATTTTAGTTTTTAGCTCCCGATTATGAAATAACGATGACACTCCACAGCGAGGGTTTAAGTCTGCGGATACTTAAAATTAATATCACCAGCTTGTGACTCCTTGAAAAACCTTCTAATATCAAGTGACATGGTTAAAATATATATGATAAATACACCAGTGGTAGGTCAGTCCTGAGTGTTAGAGTTAAGTAAATATTTAAATAAAACACTATTGGCTGAAGTCTGCAACTGTCACCAGTGAGTCCAGCTGGAAAAACTACTGTCACCAGTGAGTCCAGCTGGAAAAACTACTGTCACCAGTGAGTCCAGCTGGAAAAACTACTGTCCATCCTGGACGATGACAGTCATCCTCTGAACACTGTCATCAGTGAGCAGAGAAGCAGATGGAGCATGAATGCTCCTCCCATGATGCAACACTAATAGACTCAGGGACTCATTCCTTTCTCGTGCTATTAGGCTGTTTAATTCAGAGTTTGGGGGCATCTATCTATCTAATCCATCTATAAAAAACTGTAACTTGAGTAGTTTCTTCAACTGATGCTGTTTTTGTTTGTTCACATTAATAAAGATGAGAAATGAAGAGTTTGGGGGCAGGAGTGGAGTGAAAGGATGATTCTATTCCATGTTAATCTTTGTATCCTTTGTCTTTGTTATTTTTCTTTTGTCTATGTTTTTTATCTTTAGACTTAGATTGATGAAATCTTGCACTTTCTTTTAATATAAACTGTGTTCTTGTTCTGTGTTGTTGTGTGCTAATTGGAACACGTTTTCAAATAAATAAACGAAAGAGTAGAGTTTAGCACATCATAGACAGTGACGACATATACACCGTTGAATCTTCATATGATGGAAACATCTTGGAAAAAAAAAGTCCTCAGGGTAAATAATAGGAGAACAATACTTTTCCAGTATTATTTCCCTCATAGCATACTTTGAACGGTGTGAGTATCCCCAGCAAGTGGATCCTCAAAAGCACGTCAGTCCACATTTTCAGCAACTTTTTTTTTCCCGGTGAATAATTCAGACGGAAACAGTCGATACCACTCATCTTTAAAAAAAATGTTGGTCTTTTAAATTCCATTTCTGGCCAGCAGCTGCCGCACCGTGTTCACCGCAAACCCTCAAACTGGTACCAGAGGTCGGATATCTTCCGAGGGGAAGGGAGTAAGCCAGATCAAAGTTGAGGTGCTTGTTATCAAAGCCGTAGAGTTCCCCGCCGACCTTAGAGGAGATTTAAAAGCTCCGCTGTTGCACAGCTTGTGAGCTGGCGTAGGAAATATAAATGACTTTCGCTTCTATCTGATTCTCTGCCAGAAGCAATCACAGTGAGGAGTCGGGCCGGGTAGCACCTGCTGCTCTCCGGTATACTTCTGTGGACACTTTTAATTTTCTGTTTCTATACTGGCTTCCAAACTCTTTACAAAAGTACATTTGTACACATATTTTTACTTGAATGAATGCACAAGCTTGTGATAATAATGATAGTTAATAATAATAAATAAGTAATAAGTAGTTTGTCTTTAGAACTAGTATCACTTTGCCACAGCCAGAGTCAGTGGTGATGATGGTTGAGACCTGTAAACACCTGTGTAATCTAGATATAATCTGCTTTAATCTAATTAAACAGCTCTCCGTATCTAATCCTGACACATAAACGGGTCCCTGGACAGAAGATTTACTCTAACTCCCATTTCAATTCTGTTCATTTTCTTTATTTTCTTCAATCCTTTATTTAACCGGTTAAAAAAAAAATCCAATTGAGATTAAAAACCTCTTCCTTCATTTTGATGTCAGTCCACGGGCCACATTAGCATCATTTAATGGAATCTAATTTCACGCTGAAAGACCTCTGGAGTGGCTCTGCACTGAACAAACGCATAAACAGCCCGTGGTCCTTGTTTCTTGTGGTGAAGTTCTTCAAAACTTGTTATAAATTGCCGTGATTCTTCAGGACTTGATTGAAGATTGTGGTACTGTGTGCCAAGTGTTGTGTTGTTGCAGGGATCGAGTGTGGGCTGCACGACCTGCTGCACACCAGGTTAACCTGTTGAGACCTCTCAGCAGAACCGTGTGAGCTGAGGGTTGTTGGTTTGATGCTTGCTGATAGCAAATGCGACTAGCAAAGCAAAAACCTCATTACTGTCATTGTTGCAAGTCGCATGACTGCCTCGTCCAATCCTTTGCATTTGAAAATTGACAGCTGTTTGATCATTTATATTAAGAATCTTTGAATAAAATGTAAATTAAAAAATCCTTTTTTATACAATCAAATAAAAGTTCAACGTAATGTTTTGCCCTTGTTTCGTTTGTTTATTCTATCCAAATCATGTAAAGACTCACAGCCCCACACAACAGACACAGTTAATGATGGGTTTGCTTCTACATTCACTCATTTGTTGATCTACATTTTGATTTTTAGAAAACAGTCTCTGGTTATTAAATTGACATATTAATAAATGTGTTTCTAAATATATTGTCACATCTCAAAACCCATTTTCTAGTCTAACGACGGAGCTAAAGTAGCTTTTATTCGGAGGAGAGCAGGTCCCCCTTGCCTGCCGTAGACACCCCCCGAAAATGAGTCAGGTATTCCATTTACCATCCAGAAATGCCTCCTCTGATTCACGCCAGCGAATTGGACACTGCAGATCTAATGCCCTGGTTTAGGATTTCTCCCCCCCTCGCTTTTGAATCCTGGCTTGGTACAATGGCTGGAGGATGTAGCCTTGAGATCTGCTTTTATTGTGAGACTGTGAAGAGATTCGTTATCTGCCGGCTGATTCTCACGATGAGCTGATGAACCTTGTTGTCCTATGACGAGAGAAAAGAATAGCCAGAACCCAACAACATTTCCTAACCCTCTTCTTTACCCTCCCCTACTCTGAGTTTGTTCCTCCTGAGGTAACGCAACTGGAGCTCAAACCTCCACCATGCCCGTCCTGTTCCTGAAGTGGGGCGTCACCGTCTCCCCCTGTTAGCTCTGTCTCTGCTCTGAGCAGTCAGGTCACATTATCCAGCGTTGATTTAGACTTAATCGTAGTCATATTTCAAGCCGCCCTGACTCTAGTCTCGATCCACCATGAAGTCCTCATGAACTGGTGCTGGTCGTTGACGTAGACGAAGACCTTGCACGTCTCTGTCCCTACCCCTAACTAGGCTGGATTATCCCCGACCTATGAGAAACTAGCCTCACCCTATCGCTGCCTTTCAGTCCTTCCTTTTACTGCTCCCCTATCGTTCTTGGTCTCCCCTGGTTAAAGCTACACAATCGATAACTTAGGCCCGGGTAGGGGTGTCAAACTGATCCAGAAAAGGGCCGAGACGGTGCAGGTTTTTGTTCCAACCAGTCAAGCACACATGAGTTAACCAATCAGTAGTCGGCTTAAACAAGCAACACCTGACTGGCAATGAATTGATTACTGTCTTCAGATGCCTGATTGGTTCAACCGTATGTGCTTGACTGGTTGGATCCAAAACCTGCACCGTCTCGGCCCTTTTCTGGATCAGTTTGACACCTATAGTCCGTGTCATCCTCTGTTTCAGGTTGGAGTTCCCACTGTTTCCATTCAGCATTTTCCTCCCCTCTCTCAACTTATGCAGTTTATTTATCTACAGCGTATGTATGTGAATCTTTTAGACTTTCAAACCGCTCGACAAAATGTCTTGGAAATCAGAACATAGACCACTGAACTGTCAGTGAAGTATTTAAGGGAAGAACAAACTCCGAAGAATCCCCTGTTAAAAATGGAAGTACATCCAATTACACTCTTCTCTCGTACCCCTTTTTGGTCATTTGAGTCTCAAATGTATTTTCCATCTCGTCTCCACCACCGGCGTGAGTAACCCTCGTATAATATAAGCCAACATCTGGAGAGCAACACAATGAGATCAGAAAAGTAGAAGATGTACTTCCTAATGAAAACCCAATACCAGGCTGTCAACATGAGTAATTCCGACTTCACCCGCTCTCGTTAGTATTCAATAATGATGTCCTCCTCTTGTGATCTACACATGCCGCTGGCTGGGGCGGACGTTCTGCCTCGGCACACTTTTGTTTTGTCATTGTTTTCCACGAGAATGTGTTTTTACAGGGTTTGGTGATGGCCGTCCTCGTGCATAATGGTGTGTGTCTCTTTTACAACTCTGTGGAGAGCCACTCTTGTCGGTCATGAATACTTATTGAAGAGCAGATGGAGCTTTAATGATCTCACAAAAAAATATTTGAATCTGGTGGTTGTGAAGTGCACCAGGGAGGCGATTAAGTCGTCGACCGCGCCGTTGTCCGTCCATACGATGCCAATTTGATAGAAGCGCTGCGAGGCTCGGTGTTGCTGGAGTGTAAATGGACTATTTGCACACATTTAGCCAGTATGTTTACTTCTGGTCGCAGGTGTAAACATGAGTCATTGTCCTCTTCGCTGGCTCGGCTCTGAGCCAGAAGTGCAGAGATTTTAAATGATTATTACTGGTGTCCTTGTCATTATTTTTCAATCACCAGCAGAGAAAGGATTTCAAGCTTTACGTGTGAATTTCCATCAAGGAATAAAAAAGATAGAAACCACACAGTTTGAGCTAGATTTGTGTTTGTTAGCTAATGCAAGGTGACACCAGATGGACCTGGTTACAACGAACAGTTATATATACTGTATATAAGCACCAGCTAGCATCAGCTAATACACTAGCATAATTGATAAGGAACATTGATGCTGAAGGGGGAAGTACTTATTAGAATTACAAAACTAAGATATCTCTACAGGAACATGGCAGTAGAGGGTTTGTCATTTTACTTGTCGGTCAGTTCAGTTCAGTTTATTTTAAAAGGATGTCAGCTGGTTAGATTTTTAGCAAATAAAGGTTCGAGCGAGCCAGATTCTTCTTAAAGTCCAGTGGCGGCTGACCCATAGAGCATGCTGGGGCGCCGCCCTCCCACCTATTTGGATTTTTATTTCAATTTATTTACCTTTTTATCTTTTATTTATTATTTTTTAGTTAAAAATTAAACAGTTAAAATAATCATAAACATTGATCAGTTTGTAGAATTATTCACACTGATAAACTAATTTTTCATTGATCAGTCAGTTAGCTTAGTTGGTAGCATTTTTGGAAGTTTGACTACTTGAAGTTTTTGCCGGTTCGATTACTGACATTTTTTATATATATACTGTATATATTGTAATTATTATTGTTTATTTGCAGTGTATTTGTTATGTTTGTGATAATTTGGTAGAATGTATCTCTGTTCTGTTTTTTTAAATCATTTAGTTTATCTTTATGATCTATGTCAGAGTATAATAATAACAATAATGTCAACTTTTCTTCAGCCATCACCTTTAATGCCTCTGGATATAATGTTTAGTATCTTGCTGTACAACTACCAGACCACCATGTTGAGTTGCTTATCACCAGAATGCTTTTTCTTTCTACTTTTAATTTACGCCTCCGGAAAACTTTTGCGCTAGATGTTAATAAATATTTAATAAATCTGCAGCATTCTTACCAATATTTTGATCAAAAATCAAGCGGAGTCTGTTGAAATATCTCTAAAATATCACTGAGTAAAACTTCCTGAAAAAAAAACATTTTGTTAGTCTTATGAGTCTTAATAAAATGCAACATAAAAAAGATTGACTAATATTTTAATAGATTTTTATTTAAAAAAAAGAAAAAGAAAAGATTGTTGAAGTAAGAATGAAGGGATTATGTCTGATGAGCAAATTGTTTTTTAATTAATTTAATATACAGCTAAAATGTGTCAGAACGAGATAAAAGAAAGTCTACTTTCTTAAACTTATTATCTAGCAGGCACCTTATTATAGATATGCTTCTGTTGAAATGGTTTTTCATAACCAGATGCAACACGCCTCTCGACTAAAGAGCTAAAAATGAGACCAGAACATTTTTCCCGCCTGCAGGGTTTGTCTCTCGATAAGACCGACTGCAAGACGTCACTTAGACGCGTGGAAAATTGAAGAAAGGCAAACGTGGAGAATACAGAGTAGCTGCCAGAGGACAGAGATAAAGCGGTGATGGAGTGATTTTTGTCTTCTCCCGGGTCGATGCTGCTGTGGAGTCTGAGACTCTCGATCAATAGATGCTGCACATGTACCTTTACAGGCGCGGGGATAAGCTCCTTATCAATACACTGTACCGAGAACAGCTCTCGTGGGGATTAATCTGAACTGCAGTTATTTCTCCGCCTCAGCGGGCCTGTCAGCGGCGGTGCTGCAGTGCTGCGCTCCACTCTGTCACTTCCACCAACGTCCTGTGTTGCTCTGTTCCAGCATAATGACTGAAGAACAGAATCAATACGCTGATGTGTGTCTGAGGATTAGTTTGACAACTGTGAGAGATCATCCTTACACTGCTGAGCTGCTATCAAAGCCATTACGACATTAACACGTCGCCGTCGCTGATTAGCTTAAAGTAGATAGAAATGAATTAGAGCAGGCTTTAGCGAAGTTTCCACTTGTAGCGTTAAAATAAATAAATAAAGGCCAGCAGGCTCATTCATAGACCTTCTGACTTAGGCTAGTTCAACAAAATAATGTAAAATACATTATCATATCTGGCCATAGATTTTGGAAACATGATAAACATTCTCATCAGCACATCAGGTCAGCTAGCTTAGTTGGTAGCATTTTAGGAAGTTTGACTACTTGAGGTTTTTGCCGGTTCGATTCCCGACATTTTAATTTGACTTGTTTTTTTAAAAAATATATATATATATATAAGTGAAGAAAATAAGTATTTGAACACCCTGCTATTTTGCAAGTTCTCCCACTTAGAAATCATAGAGGGGTCTGAAATGTTCATGGTAGGTGCATGTCCACTGTGTGAGAGATAATCTTAAAAGAAAAATCCAGAAATCACTATCTATGATTTTTTAACAATTTATTTGTGTGATACAGCTGAAAATAAGTATTTGAACACCTGTCTATCAGCTAGAATTTTGACCCTCAAAGACCTGTTAGTCCGCCTTGAAAAGTCCTCCTCCACTCCACTGTATTATCCTGAATCAGATGGACCTGTGTGAGGTTGTTAGCTGCATAAAGACACCTGTCCACCCCATACAATCAGTAAGACCCAAACATTCAGCATGGCTAAGAGCAAAGAGCTGTCCGAAGACACCAGAGACAAAATTGCACAACTCCACAAGGCTGGAAAGGGCTACGGAGAAATTGGTGAAAAAAGGTCCACTGTTGGAGCAATCATTAGAAAATGGAAGAAGCTAAACATGACGGTCAATCTCGATCGGAGTGGAGCCCCATGCAAGATATCACCTCGTGGGGTCTCAATGATGCTAAGAAAGGTGAGGAATCAGCCCAGAACTACACGGCAGGACTTGGTCAATGACCTGAAAAGAGCTGGGACCACCGTTTCCATGGTCACTGTTGGTAATACACTAAGACGTCATGGTTTGAAATCATGCATGGCACGGAAGGTTCCCCTGCTTAAACCAGCACATGTTAAGGCCCGTCTTAAGTTTGCCAATGACCATTTGGATGATCCAGAGGAGTCATGGGAGAAAGTTTTGTGGTCAGATGAAACCAAAATGGACCTTTTTGGTCATAATTCCACTAAGCGTGTTTGGAGGAAGAAGAATGATGCGTACCATCCCAAGAACACCATCCCTACTGTGAAGCATGGGGGTGGTAGCATCATGCTTTGGGGGTGTTTTTCTGCTCATGGGACAGGACGACTGTACTGTATTAAGGAGAGGATGACTGCAGCCATGTATTGTGAGATTTTGGGGAACAACCTCTTTCCCCAGTCAGATCATTGAAGATGAGTCGTGGCTGGATCTTCCAACATGACAATGACCCAAAGCACACAGCCAGGAAAACCAAGGAGTGGCTTCGTAAGAAGCATATCAAGGTTCTGGAGTGGCCTAGCCAGTCTCCAGACCTAAATCCAATTGAAAATCTTTGGAGGGAGCTGAAACTCTGTGTTTCTCAGCGACAGCCCAGAAACCTGACTGATCTAGAGAAGATGTGTGTGGAGGAGTGGATCCCCCCTGCAGTCTGTGTATTTGTATATGTTTGTGATAATTTGGTAGAATGTATCTCTGTTCTGTTTTGTTTTTTTTAATAATTTAGTTTATCTTTATGATCTATGTCTATAATAATAATTATAATGTCAACTTTCTTCAGCCATCACCTTTAATGCCTCTGGATATAATGTTTAGTGTCTTACTGTACAACTACCAGACCACCATGTTGTTGTTAAAATATTTAATAAATCTGCAGCATTCTTACCAATATTTTGATCAAAAATGAAGTGGATTCTGTTGAAATATCTCTCAAATCTCACTGAGTAAGAATAAATATTTTGTTAAGGTTATAAGTCTTTATAAAATGCAACATAAAAAAGATTGACTAATATTTTAATAGATTTTTTGGTGTGATTATCTTAGATTATTGAAAGAATCTTGAATGTTTTATCAAACACTGGTTCTAAGAATAGTACAAATCAAAAATTAATTTCATATATAAACATTTTTTTTCCTCTCGTATGAACATCTTTTTTTTCAATGTGCATACATAAGTTTAACAAGGTCGAAACTGATGGTGGTTATTATCACTTTTAAAAATAGCATAGGAAGTATAGGTATTGAAAGTTTCTATACCAATGGGAAAAGTTTACTTAAGAGGATAGAAACAAATTATTATCCTGTATTGACATAGAGGATGAAGCTTTATTGTATGTCTGTATATTGGCAAGAATCTGGCGAAACGATTCGTATCACAACACAAGAACAGCAATATTATAAATTGTTATGTATTGTGAAACTGTAGCAACATAGGTATATTTGTGGTATTATCGGAGTACTTGACTCTGGCGTTGCAATTATTACAGGCGTATTGACTCTTGACAAAGTCGTAACTGGTTTAATTGGTTTTGAATCCCAAATATTTTCAAACTTCAGCTTAAAACTGCATTCAGCTGTATCCTCTAGTCCTCAGTCAACGGCAGGATTTGGCAGGATTTCATTGTACATTTAGCCACAGAGGATCTAATGACTGCCGTAACCTAGTGGCCTTAGTTTAGTTGCAACAAAAAATGAATAAACATTGTGAATTGTTTAATGTGACTTGTAAATAAAAAATGGAATTATTTTTATTTTAAACACAATTTATTAAACTATAAACAACAAAAGGTTTAAAAAAATTATGGAAAAAAATTAAATATTATTTCACAGCCAAATAAAAATAAAGGGCTGTCGAAAATTACTGTCTTGGCAAAAACATTGCACCCCTCATGTATTGAAGTGCTCGAAAAGTAGATTTAGTTTTAACAATTTCTTGATACCATGTGGTATTTTTGTTGGCAGTAAGGAAAGCAATGAGGGAATTAATAGAAGAGGAAGATAAATATGAAGATGATTCATAAATAGCATCAATAAGATAATGAATATTTTGGATATAAGTAGCCCAAGAATACGATTGAAAGTTAGGAAGTGCGTGAAAAAATCATTTTCAACGGCTTCAACATTACATAACATTGTCATCTGCTTGATTACACCACTCTTGAGCGCAGTCTCCAAAATAACTTCAGTAACATCCAAACTCTTCACCTAGAAAGACTATCTTTCTATTTCCAGTGCATCCGCTGGAGCTGAAGTCGAACCTGCTTGCATCTCAAGAACCATCACAATGTAAATACAAGGTGTGTGTCGTAAATCAGACCATTGATCTGGTTGTCGCCGAGAGCTGCAAAAAAAAAAAAAGATTTATGGAAAGTGATGTTTTTCTTGTTTATTGTCAGAGGAAACGACCTACAAATCAGTTTTTCTGAAACATCGATCCCGCACCTGTGTGTGAATAATGTGTCAGAATGATGAAAGGTTGATTCCATAAGTATGTGCAAGAACAAAAATATATCTATTAAATAAAAAATGGATTTGTAATTTAGTTGATAATTACACTGCACACTGATACAAGTCCCATGATGCACTTCAATGTATTCTAGTTTCAGTTAGAGCATATATAAATATACAGTGTATATTGGCGCTGCAGAATGGCCGCCCTGGTGCTTGGTTCTGTTTTTCTATTGCTTATTGCAAATAAATCCTATGTTTTGTTTACATCACTAGCAATAAAAGCTGAACTCTGATTCTGAAATAAAGGAACGTTGAATCCTCGCAGAGAGCGTCCAGCAGGGAGCAGGAGAGGGGGAATGAGGCAAGACTGGAGGCTCAGGGGAGGAGAATGTGGAATGATGGAGGAATGTCATTTTCTTTTTCGCTGGATTCAAAGTCATTGGAGAGTAGCCCACCGCTGTCATCAACCCAGCATCCCCCCCCCCCCGTGAGGCCTCCAGACACATCTCTATCTTGATACTCATCTTGGCCTCTGGCACAGAGTTTCAAGCCACCATTATCTTCCAGCTGTTTGTTACGAGCGGAGATGGGAGGAGGACCGACTACTTCCAAGACCTTCGGGTTACAAACGTGCAGTACGACAGCAGATTGTAATTTCAACAACACCGCGGATGTCTCAGGTTAGTTACCCAGTATTTATGAGGTCATTCAGACGCACCTAGAAACTTGAAAACATTTATTCCAGGCTTCCCCTACTGTTGGAAGAGTGGAACTGCAGACAGTCATGAAAGTAGAAACATAAAACATATCATAACCAAAACATTATTAGATTAAAAAGAAACTTGCCAGTGTACACAACACTGTATACTGTAGTTTATTGTGGTGCCAGTACAGAATATAAAAAATTAAATAAAAAGAGATTAATGAAATAAAAACACAATAAATGAAACTATATATTATACTTTATATTATTTAATTTTTATATTCTGTACTGTCACCACAACAAATTACAGTGTATGGTGATTGTACACTGGCAAGTTTTTTTTTAATCTCATAATGTTTTGGTTATGATATGTTTTATGTTTCTACTTTCATGACTGTCTGCAGTTCCACTCTTCTAACAGTAGGGGGATCCTTGAATAAATGTTTTCAAGTTTCTAGGTGCCCCTCAATGACATTACCATAAGGTGGCATATGAAATACATTTAATTTCATTTTAAATATTCATGATCTGGACAGCAGACGTGATGTTCTGGTCCGTATCGATCTCAGTCTCACCAGGGGATAGTCCCGGGTGAGAGGGGTCAGCTATGATCCTGCCTGGATGTCCTGGTGACGTACAGTTGTAGGAATGAAAGAGTGCAGCCAATCACCTTCATCTGCTCCAATCTGTTTTTGTCTGAAGCTGTTGCAGCAGCGAACCACACGGTGACGGATATAAGTCACGTAAATAATGCATCATCCAATAAGATTTGTAATTGGCCTGAGCTTAATTTAATATTATTTGTGTACTTCCCATAAAACAATGGACAGGGCTGCATTTGGATCTGAAAGAAAGTCGCGTGACCAAAATATGTGAAGATCAAGGCAAATTCTAACTTTGATTAAAACATATGTCACATGTATTATCCTCAACTCCAGCTGCGGAACTGGAAGCAAACCTGCAACCTTCTCGTTGTGAGGCGGACGTGCTAACCACTGCGCGACCTTGCATGCGCCGCAGCTCTCGTTCTTGAATTTGACTGATCACCACCCATTGTGTTTTTCAGAACGCTGTTGTTGGGCCTAAAGTGAGCAGAATATCATTCAGTTGTTAAGGAGGTAGTGAGGGAAAATTGCGAAAATATTGCCTAAAGGTGTTCTCAAATTATTATAATTATTTAAAATACAATCAGATCATTCATATCAGGGGGGTTTTCTATCCGTTAGTTTGGAATACACATGGTTTAAATGTAATAAAAATTGGTCGTATTTGAATTTTCATCACGGTCTTCTGCTTTGGATCCATCACATGCAATTAAAAGTGAATATTTCTTCGTAGTGTGTACACTTATTAGTGTCCAGTGGTTATTTTCCACTTGTGTGATGAGTTGCGGAAAAAGGAAATCTTGAATATGACCGGAATTATTAGCTGAAAAGTATAATTTGATTTATCTACGGGGACAAAAGAGGATTTAACCGCATGGAGGATCAGTCGATATTCAATTAAACTGTGCAGACTCCAGTGGCTTCCATTCATCAATACTTTTGTGTTACTGCGCAATGTTTTCCCACTGAATTAAACTTTCAATTAGCATCATCAAGTAAGCGAGCGGACGACCGGCGTTAAGTTCTGACGGTGTCAGTGACACGAGAGGATGGTGTGTCAGCAGTTGTATAATTCTGGGGCTGGTTCTGATCGTTGACCCTACAATCATTTATTTTCTGGCGTTCCCGGCCGTGCACAGCCTGTGTTTCCCAGGGTGAGTCACGCACAAACGAAGAATTGATGTCCCTGGCAGAGAAGCTAGAGTCACACTGACCCTCACCTCGGTGTGGACTCCAGGCCAGGCTGTGTTAGTCCTACTGCCCATCAGCTGGGATTCAAGGCCGGGGCACGAATCCGGGACAATGCTGTCTAGACGCTGATAATGATCTGCTGTCACATGACATGGAGGAACATGCTACTGCTGATATGGATCTTCTCTCACAACTACTATTATGACGCCATTGTGCAACATTTGTATGGATGTGTGGAGACCCAGACAAAGATGAGAGACGAGGCAGCTTTTATAAAAATGGTCTTTATTTGAGAGTAGTTTATAGGAGACGCCTTTATTCAGTTCATTAAACACTGAACCAGTGTCTCTTCAGTGTTTTATTAGAAGAATGAGTTTAATAAATCTTGTCACTTTTGAGTTTTTTTTGCCCTCATAAAGATTTAAGTGACTGTAAAAAACTATTTGGAAAATAGTAATTTTATATCTGATAGCAAAAAAGTTATATATAAAGCACAATAAACTAATAATTTTATCATATTTAGCTTGATTTTATTCCATGATTTTATACTTTCCACTCCTTTATTTGTGCTTGATTGCCCCACATAAAAGCCACTCTATAAAATCTGAGCCCTGAGGAAATGTATTTTGCCAGCACTGATCTCTAACAAACATTGTTCCATTCACAGTCACAGCATCACGATATTCTTAAATGATGTAAATAATTTATTAATACAAAATATTTTATCAATAGAAATAAGCTGAGTTACTTGTGATTAGCATGATACGTTAAACTATTTAAAATCCTATATATGATATAGATAGATATTATATGAGTTTCTGCTTGTGTTATATGGCTAATTGTTTACAGTGGTAACCTCTTCTTTGGAAGTATTTTTTTAAAATACCAAACTGTAACTCTGCTTTTGGACAATCATCCTGTAGAATCGTAATATTGAGTATCAGCTTTGTGTCTTTATTAAATGCACAGTGTGAGGTTTAGAAAATGAACATCTAAAGACCCTCAAATCCCCTGATTTCCTAGATTAGGTTTTGTAATGTTTAGGTCTAATTGTTATATCTATTATTTCAATTAGTAAGTAAGTAAGTAAGTAAGGGTTATTTGTAAAGTGCCTTTCTAGACCAGGGTCACAAAGAGCTTTAACAATCAAAACGATACACAGTTAAAACGATATACTATTAAAGGCCAAGACACATAAGACAAACTCAGGAGTTCCAGAAAAGTCATCCCTCTCACGACACCACATGTATCACTTTCATAGTTATCTCTTTGTCCCTCCACACATGGGTTGAACCGGAGTCATTTATCTCACTAAGCGATTGATTGACATGACCACTATTTTGGTCAGGCTGCTGAAGACAACTAAAAAGTGTTTTTTACGATGCTGTGTCTCAATTCACTGAGGTGAAAAACAGATTTAAAATGTAATGAAAAAGTGAGTGACTCATCCTTTAACCACCTCTCATGACAACTAGAGATAAGTAATCAAATGTGACACGACAATAGAACATGTGCAGGTGTGTCACCGCATCAACTTCCAGGGCTGGATGTGCGTCCAATAAAGAGGCAGCAAACAACACTTACTGCGACTAATAAGACCCTCGTCCGTCCATCAGAGTCGCCTTGCAGTCTCTGCTGATGTCGTGAATACAGATGAGAGAAGAACTTTTATTGCCTGATCTGCTGATGACAGCCAGAGTGATGTATCACTCCCTGGTTGCGTCTTTTCTCGCAGACACGGTGTGTTTGCTGAATGAAAAATTAAATGTCAAATGCAGATTCAAGGTTGTGATGGCTCAGCAATATCCGGCATGTTTTGGCGTAAAGAGGGAAACTGTGTTTATCTCTGAGGTTTTTTCAATGAGTGATGATGGCGTTTCACAGCTGGACTGATGAAGATGCTCCTGCTTTGTTTGTTCAAGTCTGTCATCATGTCCATGTTTTGAAGTTATGACTTTATAAAGTTCTCCCCCGTCTGAAATCTCAGTGAACGAGAGGTTACGAGAGCGAAGTTATGACGTAATAATGGGCTTCGCTCCTCCTCCAGCCAGCTCTAACCACGCCCGCTTTGTTTATACAACGATCACAGCAGAGTAGGCGTGGCTGTGGTATAAAAAAAATTTAGCTGGGGGGGAAAAAAATCAAGATCTATTCCGCAGACACTTACATCAACACATTAGTTGCCCTTAATAGTATTACGTTTTTTTGTAGTTATTCAACAGATAAATCCTTTATCTATAAGAATTGATCATTTTTTTTGTGTATTTATATTTTCTTCAAATACACAAACATATAAAAATTGCTATCCAATTTTTGTCAAGTCATCTAAAATGTATTAACTAATTACCACAATCAAAAGAGGGAGGGTACTTAAAATGAATACTTTTGTTCAAATATATTAACCTTAAGGTTAAAAAAATAGCAGTTTTATTTTTAATCCATAATAATAATCCTCGACTTTCTTCTCTTTCTTTAAGAAGTTTGATCTTGGGATATTCAAAGTCTAAAATTCAGTCCTTTGCTGTGTCTCAAATCGCATACTTCTCTTAGTATACAAGAAGTTAGTATGCATCAGGATAGTGTACATACTAACTAGTACGCAAATTCTCCACAGATAGTATGTCTCAAATCAAACACTGTCGCTACACACTAACCACACATGACGCGACAGCTTCTTCTTCTACTACTATTTAACGATGGTTTCAAGCAGCTGTTTGAACGCTATCGCCACCTGCTGGCAGCACGATTTGCAAGTTTGGAAAAAGAAATAAAGAAAAAATATGAGAATCGAAATGTTCGCAAGATATTTAAGATGGTATCAGCACCGAAGACGTGTTTATCCTTCTACTGCTGCTGAAAATACACCTGTAAGTATATACATATATTTGCATTTATATATGACGTAACTTCAGTTTACAACGTCACTAAGATGGCGGCTGTTTAGGGTAGATATTGTCCATCGAACCATGCTCAGTTTTGTGGGCGTTTTAGTACGACAATTTAGTGTGAATGGCGCACTAAATTTCGCATACTAAGAATTGAGACGCACTTACGCACTAAAAATACTAACTTTGAGTACGCTAGTATGCGATTTGAGACACAGCACCTGATTCAGCCTATCCCAGCTTCTTTCGAGCGAGAGGCGGGGGACACCCTGAAAAGGATGCCGGTCCGTCGCGGGACACACAAACACTCCCACCTAGCACCCTTCTAGCTGCGCCAATGTGCGTCTCTGTTAATATCGAATAAATCTTGCTCACACCATTCTGAAGAACACCTATTTAACACATCTTATAGCCACTTAATGGTGACCCTTTCTTCCTGTCGGTGAGAATATTAGAACATATCTTACCCAGACAAAAGTTTTCTTCATGTAAAACAGTGGGTTTTGTAAGTAGAAGGTATTTTGTAAGTGATCCCAACAGCTCTGAGTGTGTACAAGTGTATATTCCCTCCGGAGGAGAGCGAGGCCTCTTTTTCCCCTTCAACTGTTTGTGGGGGTGAGGTTTCCCAGGACAAAGACATGAATATATAAAGGAATGAAAAAGAGAGGGGGTGGCGGGTGAGACAAAAAGGCAGCGGGGTGTTTGAGTGAGAGGGGGAGGAAGGGAGGAAGGGAGAGTGAAATAACACCGAGAGAGGGCTTGACAAGTGCCTGTCAAAGCGCCGCCAACTTTCCCGCGGTGGTGACGCTTCCAGAACCGGAAGTACATCTAGAGAGTTACGTGCGTGCTTCCGCCGGGAAGGGAAACTCTTTTTTTTTCTTTTTTAAGACTCGACTCTAGTACGCCGCGGTCCGCAACTCTCTCTAGCAAAAAGAGTTTAGCCGCTTCTCTAGCTTCAGAGTTTTTTTTTTCCCCCAGTGGCTCCCCCCCCCCCTGGTCCTGCCGCACATGGTACGGTCCATTTTTAAAAGGCTGCAGCTCACAGTGCGCTGGTCCTCGCTGAGAGCAGCTGCTCGCGACACTCGCTCCGCGCGCACGCTCTTCTGCACGCGGACTAGTGGAGGAGCGGGTGGAGCCCCCGAGGTTCTCAGGGGGGGGGTCCGTGTCGAGAAGACGCGCAGGTGGATCCAACAAAAAAAGGGGAAAAACAGGGGGTGACACCAGAGGCGGGAAGTCTCGCTGCTTCAACTTGACACCATGCCGCTCTGTGTGGATCTGCTCCTCAGGGGAAAATCCTTAAAATGATGGACGACAACAAGCAGCTGGCGCAGAGGATCGACGGGGCCATCCAGTCGGCCAGCCAGGAGGTGACCAACCTCCGCGCCGAGCTGGCCGCCACCAGCTGCAGGCTGGCGGAGCTGGGCGCCAGCAGCCCGCCCGGCTGCTTCGAGAACCACCAGCACCAGCACCAGCAGCACCAGTACAACCACCGCGAGGACAGCCTGCGATACCGAGGTGAGTGTCACCCCCGCATGTGTTTGTCACTCAATGGAATGTTGTCACAAGCGTTCAAACAATGTAACAAAACAAAAAAAAAGAGCGGAGCCAGAGGGGAGGGTTTTTGAGAAGCGGCCAGAAGAGACTCCCATGCTTGGGTTGGTTTCCCAGGCAGCGCCTTTGGCTCCTTTAGACTTTGCTTCCCTCAGCTTTTTTTTCCCTCTTCCCAGAGTTTTTTTTTTGTGTTTATAACCTTCCGGAACAGTATGATGACAACATCTATGGCCTAAAGAGGACATGGTTCTGGAAGTCAGTGGGTCTGGGATCTAGGGTTCATGAAGGCGTGTGAGGGGTCAGGTGTTCCTGGAAGATCAGTGGCTTCTTATAGACCTGCAGTAATATACATGATTGTGTCTTTAACATGGACACACATCTGTACTGAAGTGCTTCAGTTGGTGGTTTCTCAAAACATATTGACATTTATTGACATTTGCTCACACATGTGTACAAAAAATGGCTTGAAATGGTTTTGTGCACTGGCCTGTTTCATTGGCTTTGGTTTCTGCTCAGTTAGTTTCTCATCCAGAGATCATAAATAAGCTGATGGTGTGAGGGTTACATGTGTGTTCCTACTGATCACATGCATGTTGTGAAAACAAACACGGTGATGTCATTGTGACGTCATCTTAAGTTTCTGTCATTTGGTTTCTGTTTCTTTAAACCTTTGCTTTAGTCTCTCGTGATCTGTCTTGGGATGCACTTGTATACTTCTGATTCTGTGGGTGTCAAAAGTTTAACTTTTGTTATTTTGGCAGAATAGTTTACTCACGTTTACTTGTGTGTCAATGACTAGCGTCAGTATTTCATAATATTTCAGTAATTGAACAAACAATCTGCTCTTCCTATTTTAATGTATGTTTTAAGTATTTATTCTTGCTGTCTTTACTACACATCTCTGATTTATGTTCAGCAGATATATTTACAATTCACATCAGCAGCACAACTTCGATTAGAACGGTGGTTATAATATTGATAATAACAACAAATACAATTAAAATTATGATTATAATATTGATAATAACAACAAAAACATTGATAATGATGATGATAATCTTGATAATAACAACAAAAACAATGATGATGATAATATTGATAATTACAATAAAAATATTGATGATGACGATAATATTGATAATAACAACAAATATAATGATAATATTGATAATTACAAAAAAACATTGATAATGATGATAATATTGATAATAACAACAAAAACAATGATGATAATATTGATAATAACAACAAAGACAATGATAGTGATGATGATATTGATGACAACAACAAAAACATTGATAATGATGATATTGATAATAAAAACAAATGCAATTAAAGGAGTGATTATAATATTGTTAACAATGTTCATAGTGATGATAATATTGATAATATCAAAAACAATGATGATGATAATATTGATAATAACAAAAATCAATGATAATGATGATCATAACATTGATAATAACAACAAATACAATTAAAGTGATGATTCTAATATTGTTAACAATGTGGATGATAATATTGATTAAAAACAACAATAACAATGATGACGCTGATAATAACGGGAGTTATAATAACAATAATTGACATCAAATTGAAGTAGGCAAGATAAAAACTTACATAGTTGATATTCATATTAGGATCAAAATCAATGGAACAATCATCAATTTCCTGAGGTTGAATTGTTCTTTGTGTCCTGATTAAAAGGTTTACTTAGGTTAGAATCGGATTTATAAGTTTACTGTAAAAGTGTCAAATGAAGTCAAGGCGACGACTTTTGCCACTTTTACAGTAAACTTATAACCATCTGTCGGAGATGACAAAGGTGTCGTGTTGATGCCACTGACGGGATTTTCAGCAGCCAAGCAGGAGGTGGATCTTGTTGTGACTCTTGAGTAAAGCAAGTCTCTCGAAGTGAGGATCATATTTAAGAGGATAGCAGGACAGGACACTGTGTTTTTGCCTATATGTGTTCAAGACTTTGAACGAGTGATCGTAGCTGCTGGAGTGTTTAGTGTCACTGCTTCACTTCAAAATGGTTGAAGTTCACTTCACTCGGGTCTTTCTTTGCAGGCGAGTTTGTATGTTCCTTCTAGGCGTGCATCGATTTACTCCGTGCGATCCTCGTAGTTTCCTCCCACGTTCCAAAAAAACCTACAGAGATTGATTGAGGACCTTCAAAATTGTCCGTAGGTGTAAGTGGTTGTTTGTTTCCGTGTTGCCTGCGACAGGCTGGCGATGTGTTCAGGGTGTACCCGCCTCTCACCCTTGGCAGCTTGGACAGGCTCCAGTCGGCTTCACTCGTTTTCTACCCACCTTTATGTCGACCATTATTCTGATTATTTTTAGTGTAATCTGTTTGATTTTCATTTTACATTTTAACATAGCAATTGGAGCTCAGTTGTCTTTGTCCAAAAATACACGATTCAAAACATAAGGAATTGTTATGAAACAAAGTTAAAATAAGTCTATATATTTAAGTTTGTTTGAAGTGGTTCCTCATTCAAACACATTGCAAGGTTAAGGCTGATGACCTAGTAGCGTTAGTTAAACAAGCTGTTCTAGTCGAGGCTTCAATACAAGAGGTACGTTACAGACGGCGAGCACCACAGAGATATTAAGATGTTTTTTAAGTGTTTGAGCGTCAGTTGTTACATTTAAATGGACGTACATTTTTGCCTCTGAAAAAAAGACTCTAAAAAGTCAAAGATTACTATGAAAATAATAGTAAGTAAGTAAGTAATATTTATTTATATAGCGCTTTTCCAGACCAGGGTCACAAAGCGCTTTAACAATCAAAACAATACTCAAAAAAGTATATACTTTAAAGGTCAAGATAATACTGAGGACAACACAGGAGTTCCAGAAAATCAAGGAAAAGCCTGAACAAATAGAAACGTCTTAAGATGTTTCTTAAAGGAGTCAGTAGATCCATCAAGCGCAAAGAGAGAGGAAGATCGTTCCAAAGCTTAGGAGCAACAGTCTGGAAGGATTTCTATCGTCTGGTCCTGAGCCGTGTTCAGGAACCATCAGTAGATTCTGATCCACAGACCTCAGAGCCCGAGCTGGGGTGTAAGGCCGGATCAGATCACTGATGTAAGGAGGAGTCTGACCATGAATAGATCTGAAAGTAAAAACCAGAATTTTAAAGTTGATCCTGGAAGAAACTGGAAGCCAGTGAAGAGTTTTAAGGATCGGAGAAATGTGAGTTCTTCTACTAGAGCGGGTCATAATTCTCGCTGCAGAGTAATACTGAACCTTAGTTCACCCAAACTTTCTACTCGCCCTCATGTTGACCGACGCTTCGAGCGTGAGTATATGCGAGTGTAATTTATGCTTTTGTGTATCTGTAGTCTTTCTGTTTGTGTATTTGCCTGCATAAACAGCATGTTCTGAAAACTCAAAAATTACATACAAAGTAGCAGTGAATCAACAGACATCTTGGTGGAGTTTTAGAACTCATCTGCAGTGAATTATCAAAGTCCTCCATGTTTTCCATCCCTTTTTTTTTTCTTCTGCGGCACTGTTAACACGCAGCTGACATTCCCGCATTCCTGAATATCAGCCCGAGTGATGTCATACTTCCTGTTCCCAGAGACTGGAGGCCAGCGGTCAGGTGACAGATTTGGTCCATCGACTGTAGCCGAGGCCGGACAGAGTTTAACCGACTGGTTCTTATCTTTTCGGACGCGCTGCCGTGACCTCGCCGGCGTCAGGCGGGACGAGAACTCGTTGTTTTTTTTAAAAAGCTTCTAACTTTAGGTCAACCGGCAGGATTCTGGGGTCAGGGCAGCTGGGACGCGATGAGCCGGCGTCAGCGGCCACTGGCTTAGGGAGATTAAACGTTCTTTAGGTGTGAATCCCTCTCCAAACCATAGCTTGCGTTGGAACAAGGTAGCGGGTCTTCTTGTTAATATTCATGACCCGACGTTCTGTACACACGCATTACACCGAGCCAAACTGTCAGTGTTTTTTAGCAGCGTCGGTGTGTCCCCGCGGAGCCCATGGACTCCCTGACAGCTGTCCAATCGAGCCATAAAACCTGCACTTCAGCCCGGCTGTTGCTGTTGGCCTTGGCCGTCCTCGGCGAACATCAGACGCAATCTTTCGGGCTCAACGCTCACCAGGATTAACTTTAACACCAGTTTTTGGTTTCACTTCTAGTTTAAGGGGGCATATGGTGGTCTGAAATTGGAGCCGCGGTCTTTTAATCCCGGTGACATCTTGTGGCACAACTGAAGATTGCGGTCAACAATTGTCAGTGTCCTCGGGCTTGTTTGAAGCCAGCAGACTACTTCTTATATTAAAATGAAGGCCAGTGCTGTGTCTCAAATCGCATACTACTCTTAGTATACTAGAAGTTAGTATGCATCAGTTTAGTGTACGTACTAACTAGTACGCAAATTCTCCACAGATAGTATTTCTCAAATCAAACACTGCTGCTACACACTAACCGGAAATCACATGACAGCTTCTTCTTCTACTTCTATTTAATGATGTTTAAACCAGCTGTTGGAACGCTATCGCCACCTGCTGGCAGCACGTTTTGCAAGTTTGGAAAAAGAAATAAAGAAAAATTATGAGAATTGAAATAATCGTGAGATATTTAAGATGGTATCAGCACCGAAGACGTGTCATCCTTCTACTGCTGCTGAAAATACACCTGTAAGTATATGAATATACTGTATATGTATATATATATGACGTAACTTTCGTTTACAACGTCACTAAGATGGCAGCCGTTTAGGGTAGATAGTGTCCATCGAACCATACTCAGTTTTGTGGGCGTGTTAGTACACCAATTTAGTGTGCATGGCGCACTAAATTTCGCATACTAAGAATTGAGACACACTTACGCACTAAAAATACTAACTTTGAGTACGCTAGTATGCGATTTGAGACACAGCACCAGGGCCAAGATGGGACCAACTATGTGATAAAAGTGCATTGAAATACACTTGGTTTATTTAGTTACCGTATTTTCCGGACTATAAGTCTCTCAAGTACAATATAGTACAAGTCGCACCAGCCATAAAATGCATAATAAAGAAGGAGAAAACATATATAAGTCGCACTGGAGTATAAGTCGCATTTTTGGGGGAAATTGATTTGATAAAATCCAACACCAAGAACAGACATGTCATCTTGAAAGGCAATTAAAAATAAAAATAGAATAGAGGCAACAACAGGCTGAATAATTGTACAGTATGCTTACGTTACATGACACAACTGAGAACGTACCTGGTATGTTAACATGACATATTAAGGGTTATTCAGATAACTATAGCGTAAATAACATGCTAAGAAGTTTACCAAACCATCCGTGTAACTCCAAATAACGAAAATCCAATGAAATCTTCATCCTCTGTGTCACTTTTAAACAACTCCGCTAACTCCGGAGGTAGAAGATGCGACCCTTCCTCTTCTACGTCGAAATTATCAACACAGGCCTAGAGCGCCCTCTTGCGGTTTAGTGTGAAAATAACATGTGAAATGATATACCGGTAATAATGTGTTAATAATTTCACACATAAGTCGCTCCAGAGTATAAGTCGCACCCCCGGCCAAACTATGAAAAAAAAAACTGCGACTCATATTCTGGAAAATACAGTACTTTTGTATATTGACCTCTCACCTCTAAAGAGCGTTGTTTACAGGAGGCAGAAATCATAGTCTAAACCTGTCCAAGAATAATTCAACAGCAGTCCATTCAACTGCTGGTTTGATCCAGACGTACAAGGGACCCGCAGGAGCCGTTTGACGTAGCTCTATGTTTGTTCATTAGCTATGGCTAGCTGGGTTTGTTTTGAATCTCAAAAGCACGAACAACAACTTAACAGGTTGTTTTTATCCCCCTTTTCATTTCATCCACTTATTAGCAGTAGTTTGTTGCAGCACAGAACCAAGTGGTGATGGCCATCTGAGAAGGACTCAGTATAACAGTATAAAGGTTAAAGGTAGAGGATCCAACACTTTGTGGTCAACATACTATCCTCTCATCTTACTATTTGTTTTGAGGTCAGACTTAATACTGACGAGAGTAAAGGCTGACATCCTAATCTCGTTCAAAACACTTTAAGACTTAGAGTAAAATGTTCTTTTGCAGTTTTTTTAAAAACGTTTTACCCGAAAAGACCTTTAAGTGTACCTTGAGGGGGTAGTTACGCTTTATTGTGTTTGTTTATAGTGTTTGCACAAGGACAAACTGCCTGAGTGACCTTCTTAAGATCGTCGGCGTCCCAGCTTGATGCTTATATTGTTAAAAGAACAACTATTGTAGCTTCAGGTCGAGAGAATAATTGCTATCTTACTGACAATCGATCGTTCAGTGAATTCAACCCACAATGTTTGGATTTGTTTCCTCCTTTGATCACTTTACTGACTTGAACAACAAGAACTAAATGCATGAACACAAGGATAATTGTGAATTATTAATGAGGATGAGGTTCAAAAACATTAACTGCTCAACCTCTATGGACAATAAAGGGGAAGTCTTGTTGCCGAGAGAGATGAAGTGGCACTTTTATTGCTTTGTTTTTTTGCTGCATTTTTAATGTTCATTTAAGCAATCCTCAGTTGCATTTGCTTTATTGTTTTCATTGCATTGGGGATTGCATTACTTTAAAACGAGATTCAGAAAATATGAAGTTGCTTCTGTGAGAGAAAAAGACTGTTTATAAGTTTTTGTTTACCTTTGCTTTAATTATTATGTTTTACCAAACGTTCTATTTGTGTAAATAAATGACATTCAAGCCAGTTTCTTTAGTTCAAGCCAAAATTCTACATCAACATTTGTATATATTTTTTTTATGTAGTATATTTAAAAGTTAATAATTAAAAACTTGAGAAAACATAATGATCAAAACATGTTGAGATATTCAGATGAAAAAAAAAAAATGTAACTCTACCTGAGTAGTTTCATGTAATGTTTAAAGTACTTGGTTAAACTGTAATGTGGCCTTTAATAAAGAAAAATAAAAGGTCTACATGTATTAAGGGTTTAAGTCGACAATATTCTGTATCATGATGTTACTGGTACTGACATAAAAGGCTGTAATCAATCAAAAGATTTTGGTTTCACTTTCACTAGTAATATTTATTTAACAAACAGTCATAAAACAAACTTTACTTAAATATTATTGACTCACATAAGAGAGAGTATTCCTGTAGCAAAGGTAAATACTAAACAGAGCTGAAGATGATTATTTATCTGTTTGTTCACCTGAACAAAATGTCAAGAGTAATGTAAGTAGTTTGTTGTAGTACTCCTTTGATGTCGGTCTATATGATATGTTCTATGAGGAAATGAGGCAACGCTCCATGCAGTGTGATGTCACCCATAACGGGCGTCGCCCGTTCAAAAGAATGTTTACAGACGACACCGCGTTTACATGAACGTCACCGTCTTCGCTCGCCCTGATTACTCATGGAAATATATCATGGCGGTGTTTCTAGGACATCAGAAACTCAAGTGACAAAGTAACTAGACAACATAGAAATCTACAGTAATATGTTTGGATATAGGACTTGCTCGACCATTTACCCAGACTATCATTTGCTCCTCTTCACCAGTTCACTTTCCGCCAGTGTCAGGGGTAACGCGGCGTTACTTTTTCAGTTCGCATGCTGTAACTAATTTGTTCATTTCTGTTATTCTAACGGGTTCATTACTTGTTACTTCAGCCTTTCCTGTCCAACTTGATTAGATCACTCTGCAATACAGTGCATGTCATCTACTTTTTCTTTCCTTTTTCTTTTTTTTGTCTGGAAGAAACACGATGTTAACCCTCCCTGTACCTCTTTGACACGTGCATGATGCATTCAATGACTATGGGATTGCTATGGTACGTTCAAGGCCGTGTGATATTTTAAAGGCGAAACACTTTATGACTGAACACTGTATCTCTTTAATGAAGGCACAGAAAAACCAATTAACTTTCTATAAATTGCTATTTTCAAAGGTTGCATGAACAAAAGAGTGAGGCGATAACGCAGAAAGGCTCCTTTTTGTGAAGACAAAAGTGCCGTCGTTGAAGTGACAATCTTAGTCTTGTTGCAGATTTAGCTCTTCTTCACATACACGAGCACGAAAAAAAATGAAGAACCAATACTAGTTTGAGAAAAATGTCTGTTGAGACTCAGAAATGTGGCGATCTGTATTTGCAAACAATTTACAATTGGTGCAGCCCTATTTTATTTTATTTAATTTGGGTTTTTATATTTCATTTATTGTTTTAGACTTGTGCTGTGTCACAAATTGCATACTTCTCTTAGTATACTAGAAGTTAGTATGCATCAGGATAGTGTACATACTAACTAGTACGCAAATTCTCCACAGATAGTACGTCTCAGATCAAACACTGCTGCTACACACTAACAGGAAATGATGCGACAGCTTCTTCTTCTACTTCTATTTAACGATGTTTCAACCAGCTGTTTGAACGCTATCGCCACCTGCTGGCAGCACGTTTTGCAAGTTTGGAAAAAAGAAAAAATATGAGAATCTAAATATTCGCGAGATATTTAAGCTGGTATCAGCACCGAAGACGTGTCATCCTTCTACTGCTGCTGACAATACACCTGTAAGTATATGAATATATATGCATTTATATATGACGTAACTTCCGTTTAAAACGTCATTGAGATGGTGTTTAGGGTGGATAGTGTCCATCGAACCATACTCAGTTTTGTGGGCGTTTTAGTGACAATTTAGTGTTCATGGCGCATTAAATTTCGCATACTAAGAATTGAGACGCACTTACGCACTAAAAATACTAACTTAGAGTACGCTAGTATGCGATTTGAGACACAGCATTGGACTTTATCAGTCCCTCTGGAGATCTTCTTGGAGAAATGTGGTTTTCACCTTTCCCAGCATTCAACCTTCTACCGTCCTGTGCAACAATTTACCTTTTCCTCTCTTACAAAAAGTTACTCTCCCTAGTTAAAAGTAACTATCCTGAACCAGTGTGTGTCGCAGCTTAGCTGGATTTTGAGGCAGAGAATCGGAACAACCCGGCGCTCAAAAACATCCAGGATGTCCCGTTTTAATTAAAACGACACGAAAAAGCATTTGATGACGAAGAATCGCGTTGATCTCGCGGCCCTTATTAAAAGTGGAGTGTTTGGGGTGATAACCCGGCTCGGAGCTTAGAAACAGTTTACCCAGCTGGCAGTTGCACGGTGATGATTACAAATTCTCCTCAAAAGAGAGTGATAATTTGTTCTGGCTGGTGGAGAAGCTGAACTTAATGCTGCAGCGTAATTGTGGGGAAGAATCTTCTCTCCATCTGGCCCCAGTTTGTCGGGGGGGGCGGGGGCCCCCCCGAGTCTCTCATTACTTCATCTCGCACACAAGCGGAGCTGGATGAGGGTGAGATCCCTCCTACTCCCCGGGGACCACCCACCTCCTTGTTCCACAAATGTAGAGAAAGAATGCAAATACATTTCTAAACTTCTCGTATCCCACCGCAACCCCTTCCTCGTGGCCCCCGACCGCCCCACCCCGTCTGTGGTCAATGCAGCGTGAGAGGAGCTGTGTCCAAACAATAGCCAGGGAGAGTTCGCCGCCTGCTCCCTGCAACACATCGCTCGCCTCCTCCTCGTCCTCCTCACTCCACTTCCTCCAGTAAAAGAGCTCATCACGGCGAGGCAGGGGTCTTTAACACGGCAGGAGGAAGTCTTGGTGTCGTTTCGTGGAAGATGGAAGCTCATTAGCTAAAGATAATTGAAAAGATTTGGACAGTTTAGCTCCAGAAAGTTTGCTGTTAGCATTTAAAAGTGTTTTTTTTTTCTGTGATGACACAACATGTAAGGTCGTCGTGATGATTCACCCGACGTTCAAACTTTTATACTCCCTCAAGACAACTAAGGGTTGAGATTATTTTCAGGGTAATCCCTTCCTTTTTACAGTTATAGGTAATTTAGCGACTGGTGCTCGGGTGTTGAGGCTTCGTCTTTGTCTAAAAGAGACACTTAAAACTAAAATACCTCAATAATGAGTTGGTCACAACATCTTCCCCACTTAATTTTGATATACTGTATATAAATTGATATATATATATATATATATATATTATATAAACATCATGTTTTACAAAACGTTCTATTTGTGTAAATAAATTACAATCAAGCCAGTTTCTTTACATTTGTTTATATTTTTTTTATGTAGTATATTTAAAAGTTAATAATTAAAATCTTGAGAAAACGTAATGATCAAAAGATATGTTAAGGTATTCAGATCATGTGTAAATTAAAAAAAAAAAATGTGACTCTCCCTGAGGAGTTTCATGTAATGTTTAAAGTACTTGGTTAAACTGTAATTTGGCCTTTAATAAAGAAAAATAAAACGTCTACGTGTTCTAAGTGGTTAAGTCGACGGTATTCTGTACTATGATGTTACTGGTACTGACATAAAAGGCTGTAATCGATCAAAACATTTTGGTTTCAATTTCACTGGTAATAATATTTATTTAACATACAGTCATAAAACAAACTTTGCTAAAATATTATTGACTCACATAACAGAGAGTATTCATATAACAGAAGTAAATGCTAAACAGAGCTGATATATATATATATATATATATATATATATATATATAAAAATTAGGTGGGAAAGATGTTGTGACTAACTCATTATTGAGGTATTTTAGTTTTAAGTGTGTCTTTTGTGACGTTCATTGACACAAGGAGCTTTACATAAAAACAAAAAGAGAAATTTAAATGACATAATAGATTAAAATGAATAAATAATCCATCAAAAAGTTAAGAGGCGACGAAATTATGGTAAACATAATTCATTTTATTCATAAAGTGCCTTTCGAAACCTGCATCATGCAGACAGTTTAAAAACAAGAGTGAAAAAGACAACAGTAGGAGAGGAGTTTTCACTTTTTTACCTCTTTTAAAACATTTTTTTTAAAGGGGAAAAAGCTACACAACATTAAAAATGATATCACAACAAAACATGTGAATAAACCAGTTTCAAAAGGTGCATTTTTAGTTGAGTTTTAAAAACTGACGCGTCACATAAAAGCCAGTCTGTGTGTTTTTAAAAGGGATTTGAAAGAATGCACAGACTCAGCCGGTCTTATCTCCTCAGCCAGGCTGACGCATCATCCAGTAGTGTGCGTTATTTACAGATAAAAACAAATCCAATAGTATTTTTCAAACTCCATTTTCTCTGTGGATCTGAAATAACAATGACGGTTATTCCGTCTTCCCTTGATTTCCTGATTGATCACTAATGTTTGTCGCGTTGAAAATGAACACAAAATAAATATAACTGTGAATATCTGAATATGTTTGGACTGTTTTTGTCTGCTGCAATTATTTTGGTCACATTTTACGGTACTTTCCCCTCCTCTCCTTGTATTTATCTCTCTGCTGTAGATTTGTGTTATTGATCTTAAAGTCTGGCGGCTTAGTGTTGGTTAAATATGTCCTTTCTTGATTTAGCAGTAATAAAAGATATGCTGGCATTTCATTATCGGAAAGCCGTTTAGTTTTTATGGCCGTGCAATATTTTACCGAGGCTTCGCTACCGGGTCTGGTCTGTGTTGTCTTTTTGTCAAGTGGCAAATCTGAAGTGGAAATGGATGATTGCCGAGGAATATAAAATGATGAATCGGCACGTATGAATCGATTCATCTGTGGGCTCACGCTCTGTTCTCACCTGGGTCAAGAAACGCTGCTTGTATTCGCTTCAAACGGCATAAATCAAGAAGTGGTCGATCAGTTTTGTTGTTTCTTTTACGGGCTGTTAGAAGTGATTCTGTTTTGGTGGCGTCCTGGGGATTCAATTGAAGGACGTTTGTGACGGTTCTGTCATTCATTTGTGTGACTTCTGACTCGGACTCAGAGTTGAATTGACATCTTTAAAACGTTAAATGCAGCCAAAAAAAATGACTTCCATATCACCGCAGTAAAAACTGCACATGTCAATCATTTTGATTCTTTGCGGTATTTTATAAAATCAGGTGAAGTTCTACCATGTCACATGTTTATTTTATAGAGACCATACCTGTTACAAAGACTGTGTAAGAAAATGTGCTGATTCAAGAACGAAAAATGGATCTAAATAAGATAAAATAGATCATCTTTCAACCTGCTTTTCTCAAACTAGCATTGTCTTGATTATTTTTGCATGTTTGTGTGAAGAAGAGCTACATCTACAAATATTATTCTGATATAAATTGTTAAATTCTAATCAACGTGACTGATTTGTCAAGATGGCGATGACTTTCTTGTTCTTTCTCTTTATGTTCTTGTTCTTATTTTATTTTGATTTTTTATGAAAAATTGCTGTATTTTCTGTGGCTATTAGAAAAAAAACAATTTCCCGAAAGAGACCTCCTGAGGGATCAATAAAGTTTTACCTTACCTTACCTTACTTGAGTACGAATGGTGCACCAGATTCGACTTCTGTCATACCATTGAATGGGCGCAAATCCTGATATTATCATCCCATTCATATGGGCCAGTAGGGCCCTATTCTACCTACTAGCATGTAGAATAGGCTGTTATCAACTATTCATGTGGTTGACCCAATGTTTTATATTTTCTCGAGCGGGTTGCGATCCCGCGTCCCTGGGGGCAAAAAAAAAAACCATGGCCGATGCGCTATCCACTGAGCTAAACCCTAAGCCTGACCCTAACCCTAGGGTCTTTAACCCTAACCCTTCCCCTAACCCTAAACCTAACCCGGTACTTCCGTATCCTTTCGTGTTTTTCCGTATCTTTCCGGTTTGCGTCCAAGAAAGATAAAGTTATCTGTTTTTAAACGGAATAAATAAAAAGTTAGCGTATTTTCTAGCAGCTATGTACATAAATGCAAATTTTCACAAGGGCGGCGGTCCAGATTAGGGTTAGGGTTAGGGTTAAAGACCCTAGGGTTAGGGTTAGGGTCAGTGGATAGTGCATTGGCCATGGTTTTTTTTTTTTGCCCCCAGGGACGTGGGATTGCAACCCACTCGAGACAATATAGTAGGTAGAATAGAGCCCTACTGGCCCATATGAATGGGATGATAATATCAGGATATGCGCCCATTCAATGGTATGACAGAAGTCAAATCGGGTGCACGTTCGGACCAGAGACGTTCACATTAGCATGACGCGCTAACATGGCGAATCCTAACCACCTGATGTGTCTGCAGGTCACTGTCGGTGTGTGTCAGACGTTTGTCGACGACACACACCCGACAGTGACCTGCACTTAAGAGGCGAGCGGTTGAAGCACTCGTGGCTAAATGCTGTTGCCTCTACCGTAGACGCGGTAATTGCAATGAATTAATAATGACTCTGGTTATTTGCCTTTCGCCGTGTAATGGCATAGCGAGGACGTAATGAAGTGTCAGAGTGTCGGCGGGAGCCGAGTCCACGTGGGCTTTTAAAGTCTGTTGTGCTGCGTCTTCCCTGCGGTGCAGGAGGGAACGATATTTCCTTTCAAGTCCATGCCGGGTCAGGCAGGAGTATTGTTTTAAATGCTCTGAATTCCTCCGGCAAGAAAGCCGCTGTGGCCGCCGACTCGAGGTGACTGCTTTTGTTTTGAGGGTCGGAGGTCGGAGGTCGACGCCCACCTTGTCCTGTTCAAGCTAAGGGAGAATCGTCTGAGCTGCAGGTGCAGTAAAACCTCACCGCAACAGTACAAGAACTAGTCAGTGACGACCATGTTTTACTTTTCTTACTTCCCTTCTTGCTTGGTTTAAGTTTGTTTGTCAGTGTGTTGTATTGCATTATGTCATAAATATGTTCATTTCAAATTATTTGATAGTGCCATTTGTCCTGCCCCTAGAGTCATGTGACCCTGCTTCAAAGGTGTGGTTTTGGGTAAAGTTCTGAACAGATGGGGTTTTACATTTTTTAATTAAAAAAAGCATCGCTCTCTTGACCATAAAAAAAGATAATCTAAAACGAACAATCAATTGTCCAATTCAAACGTTAGCTTGCTCGGGTGAGAGTTGTGAACTTGTGAAGATACATTCCTAAATGTGCATTTTAGTGAGCCCTTGTAATGTTATTTCGGGGTCCCTGCCCATCCTCATGCCTGTGCACGAGCTGGATATAGACAACATGCCTCGCTGCATTTTTTCCGCGCTTACGTGGATCATCTTCCAGCAGGAGAATGAACCCTGACTAGTGCAGCAAAAATGTAATCTTTGATAATAATAATAAGTCAAAAGAGGATTCAGGAGGTAAATTACTGCGATGTATCTTCTCTGCACATAGTCTTTGAATCGTTTCTGTTTTTGTTTGTTGGCAAATATGTATAAATACCAACTCTCATTTCGCTCAACTTTTATCTAATACTGGTGCCAAACAAGTGCATTTGAAATGGTTTCAACAGTCAAACATGGACATTTTTTGCCATTTTTCTCCACAATTTAACTTTAAAAAGTACTTTGAACCTGTTTCCACTGGGACAGATTTTCTGTCAGTAATACTGATGTGCTTGATATGCAGTGCTTGACTATTTTTGAATACATTTTTGGTTATTTTAGCAAAAATGTTCAACAGCTCCAAGGTTCAAGTCCCCAAAAACAACCTGTTGTTGGCAACCAGACCAGCTAGAGACGCTTCCAACTGATTCTAAAACAAATGCTCAGTTGCTTCATCTTCATCACGACATGATGACTTTCTCGTCTTTATTTTACAATCACATTGATGAACAATTTCCTGCTTCACAGGACTCTTCGTTTCCCAGACGACTCTGACGTATAATAACACTCTGTGTTTAACATGGATTTCCTGTGTCTAGGTCAAGACTTACTACTCGAGACGGTGGCGGATTAATTTAGATGGTTCCCAGTGATTGTTCCTTGTATATGTGATCGTCGTCGTTGTCTTCACAAGAGCTTCCCCGAGAGATGGAGATCATCTGAGAAGTGAAAGCTTAGCGTGAATGTCATGGGAACCTTCTCGTCTAATCGTCACCATATGCCAGAGTTCATGAATGAGTTATGGCTTCCTGGATCTCTCTCGTGCGCACAAGATGGGAAAAGTCAAAGCTTTTCTGTTCTAGGAAGCAGAAGCACTTTATTATAGATTCATACTTTTCAGGTGTCCTGGTGAGGTGTCTCTGTGAGTGACCTGTCCTGGGTGTCTCCTGCTCCCGTTGGATTGCCTCCAGCAACCCTGGGCAGCAGGAAATGAAGATCTGGACATCCAGCTGGGACCTCCTGACTTGAACTAGAGTGGATTGTGGATAAAACTGCAATTACTTGAGCCTCTTGATGGGAGAAGAGTTGAACCCCAACTTAAGGTGGAATTAGTATTTGATTTTCTCCCCACGAACCAGAAAGGTGTCCATCAGCTTTCACCAGTCATTGATTTCTTAGGCATGTAATCTGGGATGAAGCTGCTGGAGGGAGATGAGCTCACGAGTTCTTCCAAAGAGCTTGTATGTTGCACTGTCTGCTGAATAGAAGAACGTTGATGTTCAGGCCCTTATGGTCTCTTGGCTCTGCCTTGACTATTGATTGAAAAAGACTGGAGTTAGTAGAAAAATCCATCCATTAATATGAGAAGTTGCAAGTGATCTGATCTACATCGACTTAACATGATTAGGTTAGGTAGAACTTTATTGATCCCTCAGGAGGTCTCCTTCGGGAAATGTTTTTTTTCCAATTAGCCACAGCAATACAGCAATATTCATGAACAATATAAAATAAGAACAAGAGAAATAAAGAGAAAGAACAAGATGATACAATCTAAAGATAAAGAACATAGATCAAAGAGAAATAACAAAGACAAAGGATACAAAGTCTAACATAGAACAGAACATCATGATACTTTAACTCCACTCCTGCCCCCGAACTCAGAATTGTACAATTTAATAGCCCGAGGAATGAATGAGTCCTTGAGTCTATTAGTTTTGCATCTGGGGAGGAGCATTCATGCTTCAAGATTCATTACACACATATCAAAATGCAAAATAACAAAAATGTCCGGCGATATATCAGAACATATAACGCATACAAAGAGTACTGTTGATTAAATAAAAAGTCATTGTACTTGAACGTATCTTCAACTATCTTAAGTGTTGTGCAGGTAGAGAACCCGGGGCAGAGCCAGGACACGCTGAGACTCTAGGATTACAAAAGCCGGCCACGGTCGGTGGTTTCCCCGCTCTTGGCGATAGTGCTGTTGTCGACACAAATCAATCATGACAATAGTCGCAGATTAATTAAATTTTCAACCATTGTCGCCGGTCGTCCTGTGGAGTGAGGCGTGTCACTTCATCACGTCCCTCTGCCGAGGGTCGCGCATGAGTGACGGCGTCTCCGCCGAGCTGCAGGGTATTCACATGTGTCGGCGCCCGGCAGCGACGCTCTCCGGAGCGTTGAAAGCTTTGACCTCAGATATGTTGCATAGACATATTGACTCGGATGTACATTTTGTACATAAACGCCAACATTATGACTGACATAAGAAATGAAAAATGATCCGCTGCAGAGACTGTCAACATACATAAATGAGATTAGAAAAAGCTATTTACGTTTCAATCACAACATTCACCGGATGAAGTGGAGATGATGTGAGTTTTAAGTTCTCGTGCATTTCACACATAGGCCTTCAGTGGCGCTCGTCTGAATGAATCCACCTCTCAATAACTACTTTAGGGTTATTTATAGGACCGACCATGTACTGTTATAGTTCAATAAGACGTTTAGATCATCCTCAAATGACCACAACATCAGTGCATTGCTCAAAATGACACTCCAACTATGAGTTTGTGTGGTTTCCATGGCAACAATACACGCTTCCTGCATTGAAAGTTAGTAATGAGAACACAAACAACAAAACAGGGAGGAACAACCCAACCAGCGTTCAAAAAGCAGCTACAACAGCTTGAGAGTCACGATTATATCTTTGACTTCCAGGAATGAGAACCGCGTAGAGTCAATCAATCCTCCAGAGTGACATATTGGTAATTGAAAGAAACCATTATGCGGAAATGCAGTATAAAGAGCTTTTGCATTACAAACAGATAACTTGTGTGTCCAGAATAAAAGCCTTTAGTGAGGAAACAAAATCCGAAGTGTCTTTACACTGCAGCTGCACACAAGCATCACTAATAACATCATATCATAAAGGCTCAACATTATTCAGGAAAATCACATTTTACTCGCATAGTTCATGGACTAAAAGTGGCGAAACAAGTCCTTTGAACGCTTGTGACGGACTCGCCTCGGAGTTGCCATTACTTTCTTAACAATGTCCAGCTTTTCTTGAAATGTGTTTTTTTTTTAGTTTTTTTTTTTAAATGGCCTTGATAATAAATCTGCCACATAGGTGATTTCTTCTCCTTCAGCCATTGCGAGTTGTAAAGAAACACAAGTATGCTTTATTTCTGTTTTCGTTCGGCTAACAACAAGTTTGTTGCTGTAGCTAGCTAGCTAGCTAGCGCGCTTCCTGATTAGCCGATCAAAAGGATAGGAATAATCTGACGTCGCCATAAGCCCTATAGAAAGGAGGTGGATAAGCATTTGGAATTATTTATTAAGTAGCTTTCAATGGGGAAAAATAGTACATTTACAAATATTCTCATTAAATTAAGTATTTAATTCAAATATTTCTTAGGCCAACAGAGAAGCTTTTTTCCGGCCCAGACGGCAGAAACGTCAGCTTGTTACTCTTAACAACATCAACATTATTGTACTGCCTTCACTTCTCGACTTCAATTGATGACTCATGGTCTCCGACCAAAACGAACTCGGTGGTTAAATCCCATGAACCTCTTTCTGCAGCCTATTGGCAGCACAGTTGGTATATAAAAGGCATTGTTTTTATCGTCATTTGCTTATAATTAAAGCAACCTCTATTTACATTGTAAGACATATTGAGGAATTATTATTATTATTAACTGACTCATAGTTTTAATAGTTGGTGACTGGTAGGTTATTAAACTAGTTGTTAGTTGCAGCTCTCCTCGTGCAGACGTGGTGAATGTAAAGGTTCTCTGGAAATATTGACGTGTTGCTCGGTAACTAATCCTAGTGAAAAAGATGATATGATTCCAGCTGTTGCCCGAATCTATTCTCTATAAGCATCTCTGCAGTCACGACCATTAAATACTGCTGGTCTCTTAAAATGTGTTTAAACATTAATTTACCGACAAGATGATTTGCTGTGTTTGACTGAAAATACACCATCGTGTGGATTACCTTTGTTCCTCTGTGCACGTTAGCAGTGTGAGGCAGAGAATGCGGCAATAACTCTGCCATAATGGATGCACACCAGATAAAAAACTGAGTTCTGACACAGTGTTCAGTGATATTCCCTCTCGTGAGGGTGTTGTGCTGTCTGCTCCTCAACAGGAGGCGCCGTTAATGATCAGACTTCACTGCTTCTCCCCGTGCTTCCACACCACACCTCGGTTTTCACCTTTAGTCATCCGAGGGCCTCCGGTGGCTCTAAACGGCGGTCGAGGACAGAAAGGGAGAGACTTCCTGGTTCCTCCCGGTAGTTTGAACTCATCCTGTTAAACTGCCTCATTGCTCCGGCAGCAGATGCCTTTATTGCTGCTCCTACATACTGTTGCCTCGGCTGCCGTTTAAATCTGCTCCCCCTGAGCGAGGTTTCAAGGAGAATGAGTTTTGAGGGAGAGCAGAGAGTCCAGCTTGTGTAGAGTGTATACATTCCAGCCGGGGAGACGATAAGCAGGACGTTTGACTGGAGAGTTAGGATCTTGCTCCGGACACCTGAGGAGACATGCAGGGTCACGGCTGCCCAGACTTTTGAATCGTAAATTCTACGCTGCCTTTGACTGATCGTATGGTGATTGGACATGAAAGAATTGGCCTAAAGAGACTATATTTAATGCTGTATGAAAGCCTCTGAAGTAATTAACATTTGCTTATTATTAGTATTATATACATTTTGTAGTAGAACAAGTATTCGATAAATTCAAGTGTAAGATGAAATAAAATGGAACATTTCAATACGGTAATTAAAGAATTGGTGATTTAAAAATGTAAATTATACATTAATGGTAATACTGAAGATGAAGACGCATTTTTATTTGTTCTGGCTTTTCCTTGATTTTCTGGAACTCCTGTTGTGTTTAAAGTATATACTTTATTGAATATTGTTTTGATTGTTTAAGCGCTTTGTGACCCTGTCTTGAAAAGCGCTATATAAATAAAAATTACTTACTTACTTACATATATTAAATGCTCATTTTTGACAATATAAGTGTTTCATAAATAGAGATTTAAATATATTCTTATTTTAAAATATATTATGTTCATAATAATCCATTTGAAATTTTAAAATGAAGCCACTAACGGATGTATTAAACCATGTGCTGAGTCGGCCAAAATGTTTGTTAATGATTAAATAAATATAGAAGTCTGTTCTGAACTAGTTGCAGACAATTGTTTAATTGCATCAAAAACAGAGTGAATACTTACTGACTACGAAAAGAAGCGGGCGTCCACTAAGATGAGTCTAGTTGTGGTGTCAGAACTTCCTGTTGAGCTCCAGCCAAGTCGCCTTTCGTGGCTGATGGAAGAAAAAATGTTCTCGCTGACGAAATCGTTTCTCCGAAGACTTGACCTGCACTCTGCTGTGCTCGCTAATATTTTCCACCCAGTCTTTCCCTTGGTCAGGCCTTGTCCACTAAACATTTGAAACCACATGTATTTTCCGTACCGTTTTATTATCCCACATTAAACACATTTTCTGTAATCATTGTTGTAACTTATCTTGATTTGTGGTTGTTTACATCTCTGGGAATTTATAAAAGTTGTATGTACGTATGATGAACAATACAATGTATTAACGAGTACTTACAATATGATGCTTTAACAAAGGGGGTTGAAAGAGACGAGTGTCTGGATCAAGCGCTCATAAGTTAGTATTACTTCCGTGTATATACTGAGTCGGTGCGCCAGAAAGACGCGTCGCCATAGCAACCGCGCCTAGCAAGCTGCGACGCACAGCTAACAGACGGACAGAGACGTAAACGACAACAAGACATAGAAGTACAAATTGACAACTTTACAGAACGTGACACTGATTGGTCGAAATGCACATTTGAAAAAATGCTAAAAATATAAATTATCGCATATGTTTTCTATATGCATATCACACGTACAAATATCGCGATATCTCTACTTTTTTTGATATATTCAGCCCTAATGAAGAGTTTAGTTCAAACTTGGATTAGCTATAGTAAAAGAACTTGCAAAGTCAGACGGATTAACTTTCGTTTTTCCGGATGGAGAACTGGTCGACAGAGTTGATTGCTGTGTGCAGTCAGACCTGCTGCCAAAACCTCGTCTGCGGAGAGTTTCCTGTACATATTCCAGGCACGACACTCATGCTGGATACTCTGCATAATGGTGTGATCAGATGGTCTCTCAACGGACTTTTGATCAGTCACTCAAATATAGCGAGGTGATTTGCACCCCTGCGTGGCTCGTGTAATGTGTCTGTCGAAACACCATTATCCTCGGCGATGAAGCTCATGTTAATTCCTCCATTTTTTACCCTGGAAAAACAAAAAACTCGCACAAATATTTATCAAGTCGCCAGCAACTGTCCTCTCAGTGGAGCCGAGCTCTTCCTGAAAACATCGTGCATGTTCCTTCTTGTGCGTTTGTTGCTTTAATATGACCTTAAACCTCTGGGCTGACATTCAAGAAGGCCAGTCCAGTGTTTGCACATTCCATTGACAGAGAAGTCATTGGGAAAAAAAAAGAAAAAAAGAAGACATTTTATTACATCTGCTGCCCGACTAAAAGCTCTTTACAGCACACAGAGATGTTTCCTTTCATACGCGTTTATTTTTAACTTCAATTTTCCACATAAAAGGATTTCCTGCACACACACACACACACACTCATTATTTGTGTACTTGAAAGAAGAAACATTCACAGATTTAATGGAAACAAAGAGGCGGGAAAATAAAATATTGCCACTAAATCCCTGTTTCATTTCTGCTGCTGTTCATGAATAAAATGTCACTAAATTATGCAGATGAAAGAAGGAAAAAAAAAAACAAACCTCTCTGCTCTTCATTAGAGTGGAGAATCACATTATATTTAATTTCCATATCTATAGGTCTATAGGAGGGTTAAAATAAACGGTTCACTGTTTTAATAAAGGTGTGTGGATGCGGTGATCATGTGATCTAAGGCTGCTCTCTCAGTGGTTTGTGTGCAAGTAAGTAAGTAATTTTTATTTATATAGCGCTTTTCCAGACCAGGGTCACAAAGCGCCTAAACAATCAAAACAATATTCAATAAAGTATATACTTTAAAGGTGTACGAGGTGAATATTGATTAGATGCATTTTATTTAATCAAATATTAATAAAATGATGATATACATATAAATCATATTTTTTCTTATTTCTTTTAGGCTGAATTTTTTTTTAGCATTTGAAATATGATTGAAATGATCCCAACAGGACAGCAGGTGGCAGTAGTGTAATGAATCTGGCTTTTTACAAGTGTAATAATCTACTAAGATGTGAAAAGCTTAATAAATTACGATATAATGATTGATTGAAGGTGTCAGTTTTACTTTTATAGCCATTTTATTTCATCAATCGTCCGGCCGTCTTCATCCGGGTGCTCGGTCTGGAACATCATGTTCATGTGCGGCAGCATCTTCCATCCTGGCCGCCGAACAATCGCTTCCATTCAACATGGCCACTGTGACTTGAGGTTCTGTGGTTTTTTGGAGGAGGGGGCTCAGATTCAGGGGTTTCCCACAGACTGTGAATCAACCACCACATTAGAGCAGCTACTCCCTCTCTCTTCTGGAATGTTCTCTTCTTCTTCTTCTTCTTCTTCTTCCCTCCTCGCCCGCCCGCATCGGCACCGTGTGTGTTGGTAGACGCTGGTCATAGCCGGCGTCTGGACATACTGTATATATTAATGACCACATGTCGAAATTCTATTACCCTCGTTTTATGATGTACAAGTGAGCCGGAGGGATCCGGTATGTATTTCTTTCTGAACTCCTGAGTCATTGGGATACTTGCAACAAGAGCAAGAAAGATGGTTTAAATGATGTGAGGGACATCAAGAGAACCGGCCTCGGTGTTAATGGACCCGTGTGATGCTGAATGTGATCGAGCTCGGCTCGTGAAGAGAACAGACAATGTGCTATCATTAAGCTGTGTTATTAGAGCAGAGGGCAGTGAGAGAGGGGAGGAATGTGCAAGATACAAAATAGAAGATGTAGTCACTCATGTCGACGGCTTCGACTGCAACTCTATCAAACCTGAATTGGATTTTAAAACCATGGAAATCTTTTTTTTTTCTTCTAATCTTGAAGAAGTATAAGCAAGAAGAAGACCCCCCCACTGAGCAGGTTAAACAAAAGAAAATGGCGACTTGACCTCGGCCACCAGTCTTCAATCACCTCGCAAATTACCATCAAACTACAGGAGGATTTAAAAGAATGGATGTTTAATTTCAGTAGAAAAGGGCGACTCTGGGCGTTGGTGGAGAAAGATGGTGGAGACAGAAGTGCGAAAGAAACTTTAATTCAGCTACTTCACGATCAGAGTAACTTTCTTACTGAATTCGCCACCGGAGGAAAATAGGAATTATGGGATAGCAGAAGATGCAGAAGGATCATCTGTGGAGATTTGGTCGGAGCTGGTGGATAACCTGGTGGTAACCTGTGCATCGAACAGGCTCAGAGAGCGCCTATGCTTCCTTCCATTGTGGTCAATTTCCTACGCTAGGAAAGACATCTCTACGCTTCTTGAAGGAAAACTGTATGTTGTCAAGAGAAACATCTTTGACGATTAATATTCTGAGAGTGTGCAACTAAATGGAAAGGAATACAACCCCATAAAAAGTCCTGAAATTTAACATCTGCAGGAAACTGCTCTGCATGTTCTACCAGTCTGTGGTGGCCAGTGTCCTGTTCTATGCTGTGGTGTGTTGGGGTGGAAATGTGTCCAAGAGGAGTGTCAACAGGTTGATCAGGAGAGAAGCAGATGGAGCATGAAGGCTCCCTCCCAGGTGCAAAACAAATAGACTCAAGGACTCATTCATTCCTCAGGCTATTAAATTGTACAATTATGAGTTCAGGGGGCAGGAGTGGAGTAAAAGTATCATGACATTCTATTCTCTGTTAGTCTTTGTATCCTTTGTCTTTGTTATTTTTCTTTGATCTATGTTCTTTATCTTTATCTTTAGACTTAGATTGTATCATCTTGTTCTTTCTCTTTATCTTCTTGTTCTTATTTTATTTTTATTTAATTTTAATGAAAAATTGCTGTATTTTCTGTGGGTATTGGAAAAAAAATAAAATCCCGAAGGAGACCTCCTGAAGGATCAATAAAGTTTTACCTTTACCTTACCTTACCTTGAAATAATAAAACCGATTCTAGACACCAATCTCCTGGTTGCGGCTGTTCTCCGACAGCAGCGAGGTAAACTATACCTGTGCACCTGTGGGAGAGAGGATTTTGCCGTGAGTAACATCACAGTCAGGAAATTCGCTTCACACCTGAGATCATTACCAAACTCATGCCTTGGAATACGAGAGGGAAACTATGACAGAGGCACAGGATTACAGCGACAACATCCGGGAGAAGCTGAAAGAATGTCTGCGGCAGAACAGAAAGCATGAAACACTAAAGGAACCTCTTTTACTCCTTATTTTACAATGGCCTCTTCTATCTATTGTACATTATGATGCTGACATTCCTCATCATCTTTGCAAATACATTATAAATAAATATGTTACAGGATTACAAGGAAGATACTTCTTGTTCCATAAGGTTTTTGAATGTTACTTTTCTCCTTTTCCCAGTTTCTGAGGTCTATGGCAGTTTGATTGGTTCATTGGATTGTGATACGACAGATATAAACCGGTATAAATGTAAAGCTGAAATGTGAGGGCACTAAATTTGCATTTTGACAGGAAAATGATTCAGAGAGTGAGAAATTAATTACAATTATTTGTCAATAATTCATTAACTTTATATAAAAAAAACACTTTAACAATGACCAGAATAAAAATGAACTGAATTCATGTACATTTGTTTATATGCAGATGATGTCCTTGTTTGATAAACGCCTTGGACACAACGCTAGATAATTAACTTTGAACCAAGACATTTTATTCTGATTGAGATCTGCTGCCTCTAGACCTGGCCAGTAAAATAAGAACAATTAAAGTGAGTTTCCTCCTGAGGCGTTTATACTTTTTATACACACATTACCAGTGGAGATATTGGAAGCGCCATTTGGGGAATGGGACAGACAATATTCTAGATCTGTTTGTAATAATAAAAGACCCAGGGTACGGTTTTCAACAATTTTCAGCCGAAAGGAGGAATCTCTCTTTCATCTTTGGAACATTGTTATTATGCAGCCCAACAGGGAGCTCTTGTTTTTGCTCTGTATGAATCCAAATGGAAACAAATTGAGCTATTACTGTTTAATACAGCTTTATCATCTTTATTTGTTTCTTAGCAGAACAATTAATAGAAAAACACAGTCTTATTTCCCCTTGAAGATTAAGTTATCAGTAACAAATAACAAGGAATACTATGATGATATAACTATAGACGCAAATGGTCTCAGAGGGTTACCATAGCTATTTGCCAAATAAAAATAAGAAAACTACATAAGCTTTAACAACATTTGCCGCTTTTATGAACTTGGAAAATATTATATTTTTCAATATCTCCAGGTACATGTTTTTTTTTCTTCAACAAGATCAGACATTCAAACTTAAAAGTATGGAAAAGAAAGGGAAATCATTACTGAAGAGGAATGAGACCAAATGTGGCAGACAGAGTTAACCGACTCTTTTATCTGGAGCGATTTCTGCTGGAAAATCTTTGTTCGTTTTATATTCACTCCATTTCAAAAGCGTAAGTTAAGTGGCACACAGGTTTCTTTTGGCCTTGCACTTTTCTGCAACAATTTGAGATTGATGTACGAGAGCTGGTTTTCAAGGAATGCTTATTTATGGGTTTTCTATCTGTTAGACTCAAAAGAGAGAAAAATACTTTGCAAAAGTCATATTGGCCGCTAACAGAAAGATAGTCACCTGATGCTGGCTCCAGAACCCCACACACACACACACATTTACCCTCCTAGCGTAAGGTCATTATATCTAATGTAGTTGTTGACCACCTTTTCCACTTCAAAAAGAAAAAGAAAAGATATTCAGGAAAAAACCACTAAATTTGAACATGACTACTCATTATGTAAGTAAGCAAGTTATTTGTATTTATAAAGCGCTTTTCTAGACCAGGGTCACAAAGCGCTTAAACAATCAAAACAATACTCAATAAAAATATATACTTTAAAGGGCAAGATAAAACTGATAACAACACAGGAGTTCCAGAAAATCAGGGAAAGCACAAATAAAAATGTCTTAAGATGTTTCTTGAAGGAGTCAGTAGATCATCAAACACAGAGGGAGATGAAGATCGTTCCAAAGCTTAGGAGCAACAGTCTGGAAGGATTTCTCTCTTCTGGTCCAGAAGCGTGTTCAGGAACCATCAGTAGATTCTGATCCACAGACCTCAGAGCCCGAGCTGGGGTGTAAGGCTGGATCAGATCAGTGATGGAAGGAGGAGTCTGACCATGAATAGATCTGAAAGTAAGAACCAGAATTTTAAAGTTGATCCTGAAAGAAACTGGAAGCCAGTGAAGAGTTTTAAGGATCGGAGAAATGTGAGTTCTTCTACTAGAGCAGGTCAAAATTCTCGCTGCATGTTGGTACGACAACCTATTGAGCTCATCATTACCCTGATCAAAAAAATAGTAGTAGAACGTACTTAAGTGTACATGCTTGTCTTATCCATACATATACAATAATTCTAGGGACCTCTATAATAAACTTAAGCTTAATAAACTCATACATTATTTACAACGTATATTTGATATAGCATTTATAAATGTAAAAAAAAAAAAATCTTGTTTAAATTCCACCTAAATGTCAGATGAACATCTCTCCTTCGTAGTTCTGGAAAGTTTCACAAAATGCTAATTTGCTCTTTGAGGATCGGGGAGACTCTCTGCAGGTTCACATTTTAAGCTCCGTCTGGACTCAATTAGAGATCCTGGCACTCTCTGTTGACCATTCTTCCTGCTGATCAGTGTAACACTTCTCTTATTAGTTCTGTTTGACCTTTAACATGCCCAGTCTGGATCCAAACATGTTTTCCTCCTGCCCTGTTGCCTCCATGAATAAATAAACAGCACTGCCAGAATTTGTAGGAAGAGACTAATTGCAGGTTTCTTGTTTTAGATGTGAACATTATTAAGAGAGCTTTTGTGGAAAAGTAACAGTGTTTCTCTGTTATTCCTTGGCCGCCATGTACTTGTTTATTCCTCCTGGATCTGTTTCTGCCAAGAGGGGAATTCCAGACACCCCAGTCCTTCTATAAAAGAGCATGACGGACTTCCCAAGATGGTTTTTGTGTTGAGCAAGAGGAAAAGTAAAGAAAGACATGGACATACTCTTTAGTGAAATAATACTCTGTCATTTAGTTTCTCTACAATCAGCAAAATTCTAGTGCAAAGAAACCTGATGGTGCGTTTAACCTACGATGGTTTAGATACAAGTTACTTTAATCTTATTGTCAATGGATTATTATCAAGTTATAATGGAGAATTGTTGGGAAAAGTCACTCTTAAGATGAATCATCATTTTCCTAACATGTCCAATAACATAAACCACTAAAATGAGAGAAAAACATTCACTTATTCTTGGGTTGCATGTGTTTATCTGTCGCCGTAGTATCGCTTTGTCAAATGAACCTGCCATGGTCTCGTCTTTTACCTCCTCGTATTACATCTTTGAAATTGCATCAGTCACAGTTAAACCAATTGATTACAGGGGGAGGCTGAAGCGATGACAGGATGATGAAGGAAGAGACGAGCAATTAGCTTCCTCCTCACATGGGTCGCCCTGACAAAAGCTCGCCTGACGGAGGAGACACTCCAGTCTGCTCCTTCACTGCAATTACTGGTGCGTAGGTGTATTACGGAGCACTCATTGCCTGTCCGTCATCGCGGCCCATGACTCCTCACATCCTGGTCCTCGGGTCCGTCTGCAGTCGGAGTGTAGTCCCTCTACCCGTTTCAATGTCGGCTTGAGTCCTACCACTCTAGCTGAAAACGCCAATTGCCCCTTTTCTGTTTCATTTTAACAATGTTCATAGGTTTAAAAAAAGACACTATACAAAACCATTTTTAACTATTATTTCTAAACTCACAGTTACGCCGAAATAAGTGCCAAATATTTAAAACGTAGAGAAAAAAAACGGACAAAGTACTCCTTAAACATTTCAACTACCAAAAAATCGAACTGAAATAAGTAAGTGGGAAAGTAATATTTATATAGCGCTTTTCTAGACCAGAGTCCCAAAGCGCTTGAACAAGCAATACAATACCCAATAAAATATATACTTAAAAGATCAAGACAGCACCGAGAACAACACAGGAGTCTCCAGAGAATCAAGGAAAAGCCTGCACGAATAAAAGTGTCTTCAGATGTTTCTTGAAGGAGTCGGTAGATCATCAAACACAGAGGGAGAGGAAGATCGTTCCAAAGCTTAGGAGCAACAGTCTGGAAGGATTTCTTTCCTCTAGTCCTGTTAGGAGGAGTCTGACCATGAATAGATCTGAAAGTAAGGACCAGAATTTTAAAATTGATCCTGAAAGAAACTGGCAGCCAGTGAAGAGATTTAAGGATCGTAGAAATGTGAGTTCTTCTACTAGAGCTGGTCAAAATTCTCGCAGCAAAGTTCTGTATCAACTGCAGGCGAGACAGCTTCTTCTTGAAAGGACATGAAAAGACTGTTGCAATAGTCCAGATGAGAAGATAAAAATGCATGGATTATAAGCTCCAGATCATGTTGTGACAACATTTTCCCAAGTTTCTGGTCAGTTTTCTGCAGTGTTGAACTAGAGACATGGCTTTGTCAAATACAACACCCACCAGGTTTCTCAGGCTCAGTTTGACAGACTGACCTAAGTCACCCAAGTACTGACTCAACCCTGGAATCTGTCATCAGGAGCAATCACCAGAGTTTCAGTTTTGTCCACATTTAGCTGTAGAGTGTTTTCACTCAGCCATTGTTTCATTTCTAGCAAACAATTGACTAAGCTGTTCAGCCTCTGGGGCTCAGTTGGATCAAAAGTGCAGTAGAGCTGGATGTCATCAGCAAAAATGTGGTAAGAAACATCAGGAAATCTATGAATGACTTTACCCAGGGGAATCAAGTACAGCAAAAACAATAAATCACCCAGAAAAGAACCTTGAGGGACTCCACGTAACAGATCCGCCGATTCAGACCTCATTTGATTGGCAGATACACTGAAACTGCACCTAGAAAGGTATGACAAGAACCACTGTAACACAGACCCAGACAGTCTCACTTCATCCCTCAGTCTTCTCAGCAGGATCTGGTGATCAACTTTGTCAAAGGCTGAGGACAGATCCAAGAGAACCAGAACAGTGAATTGACCCGAATCAGTCGACATCATGATGTCACTGGACACTTTCAGTAAGGCTGTCTCCGTGGACTGATGTTTTCGGAAGCCAGACGGAAACTTCTCATGGATGTCGCTCTGATCCAGGAACAAAGACACCTGCTCAGACATCACCTTCTCCAAGACCTTGGATAAGAAAGGGAGCTTAGAAATAAGCCTGAAATTACTGAGGTCAGGCTCAGTAAGAGCAGGGTTTCCACACAAATGGGGAGAGATTTTCTCTTTGATCATTTTAATTTTGTCAATGAAAAATCTCAACAATGCATTTCTGTCAGCTTCACAGAAGACAGGCATGATTTAAGAAGTATTAAGTATTGTATTGAGGCAATGAGAAGACAACAATTAGAAATGTCTTAAGTGTATCTACCCAGCTTCTCACACATCAATGAATAAGAAATGAACATTTTTAGCTTGAATATTTGTTTGAATCAAATGAGATTAACATTTAAAAGTAAGTTTTTTACTTCCATATTTTGTAAAACACCTCCTGGTGTGAAATGCCCTCATCAAAGGATTACAGCTAGATTGTCCGCTAGTACGCTACACGCTAACACGTATTAGCTAACTTCTGTAGTTGGGTGACGACACCGCTGGATGATTAAGTTGACGGTTGTGTTAACAAGCGTGAACCAGCTGCGTGTGAGTGGGCTTGACCCGTGCAGGACCGTCCCATCTGCTGGGATCGTGGTCGGACCAGCAGGGGGTGGACGAGATCCGGCTCTGTCGCGGCTCGTGGTGATGGCATGATGGATGGGGGGATAAAAAAAAAAAACGAAGGGAGCGGTGTGGAACAGCGCAGATCCGGGCACAGTGGACGAGGCGAGGCGGCAGGATGGATTTCTCTGTGTCGTTGAGGACGAAGAAGATGGTTCAGCCTCGCTGCAACACGTGGGATCTGTGTGGTCGTGAGCGATGCCGAGGTAAAGTAGACTCGACAATGTCCATGTGGTGTAACGACTGCTGCTGTGGTGGACCGGCTTGCATCTTATCAAAGCCGCTGCTTGTGAATGGATCATGAAGCTTCTTCTGCAGTGGAGTCGGTGTGTGTTCAAGGGTGATGCGTCTCACATAAATCGCGTCAAAAAACAGGAAGTGTTGACAAGAAGGAAAGCTACACCTCGAGGTGAAAGGAGGCTGACATTTTCTAATGATACGAAAGTACTTAACAGGGTTCCTCAAACCGTCGTTTGATATTGTTTTTATATTTTTTAATAAAAAAACAAAAGTAAAAGAACGTGATCATTAAGTTAATTAAATGTACAAGTCAATAAATTGCTGAATCAGCGGCGGCTCTGAGACGCTGACACCTGCAGTGTTTTATCATGTGACTGAGACTCGCTTCATCTTTCTTCATTACGCTGCTACTCTCAAGTGACTGCTCCACAAATCATCTGGAATTAAAGAAGAACGGTGAGAGATAAGGAGTTCGGACGAGAGCAGATGCATCTTTGTGTTTTGTGTTTGGTAAAAGTGGAATAGCAGAAATATGATGAATGAAACAAACGAATCTGACCTTGATGTTTATTTTTGACTTTGACTGTGTTTAAAATATTGACTCTTTGTTTGATTGACTCTGACATATCTGACATATCTGCTAAACAATGATTGGATTCGATAGACTTTATTAATCCCTCTGGAGATCTCCTTCAAGTTTGACTCTTATTTGTTTTGACCTTCAAGAAAAGAAAACAAGTTCCTATTAATGATTTTCTGTTTCCTTAATCAATGAAAACATATTTCATGTTAGATTTTCCTCAAAAGAAAATCGTCATTTTGTTTACATCCCATAAATGATTATAACAGATTATTCTCAACATGGACCTTTTTTTCTTTTTTTACTGGAATGCCAATTGTGTACCCTGTGTTTGTAAATCAGGTCTAGGAAACTACTATTAATGAATATAAACGTTTCATCCTCTGGACTTAATTCTCAGAATTTTAATTCCACTCTCTCCGTTAACCTTTCAAAACCCTTCCCTCCGTGGCAAATGAGCTTGTTCCCCTGCACTCCCGCTGATCCCGAAGCAGCCGTCCACTCTGACATTTCTAGGCCAGAATAAGGTATGGAGATGAAAGACGGTTAATTTTAGAAAGGCCAACCACCTACTTGCACATTATATCACGGCGCTCAGGTGTTGGAATGATTTGCCTGTAGAGCTCCGGACAGATTTCATTTCAGCCAAATCATTTCTGATCACAAGAGGTTCCTATAGAACTGTTGAGAGTTTTTATTCAAGCCTTTGAAGTGGTAATAACATCCTACTATGAGATATAGAGCGGGTTTAGTAAACTGTTTCCTTCGAATGAGAAAAATATCTCAACTTGTTGACACACCATGATCTGGAGCTTATAATCCATGTGTTTGTGTCTTCTCGTCTGGACTATTGTAACGGTTTGTTTTCATGTCTTAACAAGAAGGATCTGTCTCGCCTGCAGTTGATACAAAACTCAGTGGCGAGAATTCTGACCTGCTCTAGTAGAAGAACTTGCATTACTACGATCCTTAAATCTCTTCACTGGCTGCCAGTTTCTGTCAGTATCAACTTTAAAATTCTGGTTCTTACTTTCAGATCTATTCATGGTCAGACTCCTCCTTACATCAGTGATCTGATCCAGATTTTCTGGGACTCGTGTGTTTGTCTTATGTGTCTTGGACTTTTAAAGTATCTATTTTAAATGTGTATTGTTTTTGATTGTTAAAGCGCTTTGTGACACTGGTCTAGAAAGTCACTTTACAAATAACCTTTACTTTACTTTACTTACTTTACAACTGTTGGACAACTTTTCTTGTACTCGTGTTTTCATGCAAAAAGAGGCTTAAGCAGTAATTTTATGAATGTTATTGTCTTAAATGAGGGGCAGGTGTCCTTAATAATGATGTGACCAAGCTGCATTCTGAGCTTGTGTGAAGAAGGAAGGCTGGAACAAATGACAGTTGATTGACACATCCATCAAATCATTTTGAAAGGGCAGTTTAAAAATGATTGTCTTCACGATATTGTGTGTAATACAGATGACGAGAATGTTGTTATTTTTGTGCCCGAAGAGATTCATTATCATTGAGGTGTGACAGACATTTAAAGCAATATAGTAAAAAGTGTAATATTCTACATTTAAACTTCACACATCTTTAATAAGGGTGAAGAAGTGGAACATTTTTTGTTTAGTTTGACAATAGTAAAGTCAGAAAAATAACATCTAACATTAAGAAGTCGTTGATTGATATTTGTTTATCAGCGTTCTGTTGTTGTTTTGAGCCATTATGTGATTAATTGAAGACATTTATATTCCAGGGTAGCAGAAGTTCTCTCCACTGCACCACGCAGAGAAGCGTCGCCCTGCTGTGATAATCTAAATTGTTATTCTGCTCTGTTTGTTCTTCCTCTATAAGCTAAACTTTAGCTACGGTAGTGGAACATTTCCTGTACGCGTTGTCTTGCGCCGCCATCACGAAAGGAAGATTAATTTCTTCAAACACAGAGAGAGCAGCTTTGACCCGTAAAATTACAATCCAGATTTTTCAGGCAAATATAAAGTGTGCTGTTTCCTTTAGGCTGTTAAGTCTAAAAATTCTAAAGTAATCTCCCGCTCCGCACGGCAGTCAACCCCCCCCCCTCCGACAAATCTTAATGCAGAAACTTTCATGCTAAATTGATCTCCACTTTTCAAATGGCACCTTTTCTGAGCTCTTCAAAGAGGGAAAAAAAGTTGTTCCTCCACGAGTCTCGCCGGCGGCGCCGCGGCGTCTTGAGAGGTTCTGCCTGCAGACATCTGTGGATCACAGTCAAAATGGAAAACCTCAAGAATGTAAGTTTGTGCTTGTTAATTAATCAGACATCAGTCCTGAAGGAACCTCGCTCGGTGATGTCTCGTGTCCCTGGAGAGCAAAAGAGCCTCAGGAGCAAGACAACCGATGACGATAATGATCCTGGGAGATATGGGTCTGAATTCACATCCATTTCCTGCTCCTGCATTTTAAAAAACCTATGACTTTTCCAGCCCCTCGTCTGCTCTGTGGGGTGAGGGCAGTTTGCAGACGGATTCTGCTCTTATTACCGCAGTTTCCTTCCTCTCTCGCGGGAGGAGGCCTCGGTGGATCGACCCATCGCCGATCAGCCACGCAGAACCAGAACCGTGGTGCGGAGGAAAAGTCTAACAAATGCATGAGAGTTTCTCTCTGAATTTTAATGATGATGTAGAGAGGAAAAAAAAAGAAAAAAAAAGCCACAAGATGAGTTGAGGGATCTGGGAGTTTCGAAAAACTCCCGGGACGAGGTCGGTAGATTGATGAGGCGAGAAGGAGGAGAAGCTGCAGGAGTCGGAGTGGAGACGTGTGGAGAGAGAATGTCGAGCACAGCGACGCGAGCAGCTCGCGCTCAGCAACTTCCTTCTCCGGCGGCTAATGAGACGATATCAATCACTCAGTCGACCACTAAGTCAGTGGGCTATTGTCTGCACGTGACGCCGCACGGAAGGTCAACTTTACTGAACACCAGGAGGAGGAGGAGGAGGAGGCTTTTTGGACCGGTGCCAGTTACCCACGCTCCTCGTTGAAAATATACTGCTCCCGGTGGGATGTTTGTGAGGATGACGCTGTGAATGGCAGACAGATTATTTCCGTGGTTTTGCTTCATATTGAGTCATTCTGTCTCGCCTGCAGTTGATACAAAACTCTGCAGCGAGAATTCTGACCCGCTCTAGTAGAAGAACTCACATTTCCACGATCCTTAAAACTCTTCACTGGCTTCCAGTTTCTTTCAGGATCAACTTTAGAATTCTGGTTCTTACTTTCAGATCTATTCATGGTCAGATTCCTCCTTACATCAGTGATCTGATCCAGACTTACACCCCAGCTCGGGCTCTGAGGTCTGTGGATCAGAATCTACTGATGGTTCCTGAACACGGTTCAGAGGTTTTGCTGTTAAGCTTTGGAACGATCTTCCTCTCCCTCTGTGTTTGATGATCTACTGACTCCTTCAAGAAACATCTTAAGACGTTTTTATTTGTTCAGGATTTTCCCTGAGTTTCTAGGACTCCTGTGTTTGTCTTATGTGTCTTGACCTTTTTAAAGTATCTATTTTAAATGTGTATTGTTTTTGATTGTTAAAGCGCTTTGTGCCCCTGGTCTAGAAAGGCGCTTTACAAATAACCTTTAGTTATATACTATGTTTTATACATTTTTTGTCTTATGTGTCTTGACCTTTTAAAGCAGTGATTCCCGACCTGTGGTCGGCGGCCCCCTGTGGTGGCCCCGAGGGTATTGCAAGTGGGCCACAAAATCGTTTCCAAAATGGAATCATTTTTTTGTGTGAGGGTGGATTTAATTATTTAAAAATAAAAATACACTGTTATGTTGTATAACAATGTTTTAAAATGTTAAAACATGTTTTAAATACTGAAGGTGTTGCAACATATTACAGATGCTGAGTTAGTGACTGTGGAGCTTCCAATATGTTTCTCCTCCATTGATTTCAGTCCTTTATGTTCAATCTTCAATACAAAAAAGTGCTCTGAGATTGCATTATAATGCCTTCGTATTTATGGGGTCGGAGGTCGGCCGCAAAGGTTTTTGAGACTTAAAAGTGGGCCCTGAATTGGAAAAGGTTGGGGACCACTGTTGCTATTACTCATAATTTAAGATCCTCCTATTTTATCATGAAAAAAAGTCTGAAAAATTCTATCATTGTATTTGATATTTATTTGTTTTCAATAGGTTTTATTTTGTTAAATTAACCTTGTTTTAGTTGTTTTATAAAGTCATAAAATGTAAGATTTTGCAAAAGCAATACCATAATAAACTCTTGTTCTTCATCATCATGTTGAATTAGTTCTAAATGTGTTTTGTACTAAATTTGACGAACACAAATGGCTTGTTTAGGCAGCATGATGCAGCTCAACTGAATGAATTGTGCGTGCACGAATACAAGCACTTTTCCTTCGTACGTCCCAATCCACGCAGAATTAATCGCAGACTTGTTTTTCCCTTTTCCAAAGTTAAATCACCAGAGTCCGATTTTTCTTTCTGCGATCAGAAAAAACAAATGAAAATACATGAATTTAAACTGGATTAACAGTTTATATTCCTTTTTTTTCCCAAGATTTCTGACATGGATGACATACTTAAATTTAAATTAGTGCAGACGAGCTCGTTCTAAATGTTTATTTTTTACACACAGGGTTATTAACACGAATACTTAGTACCGTATTTTCCTGACTATAAGTCGCAGTTTTTTTCATAGTTTGGCTCTGGAGCGACTTATGTGTGAAATTATTAACACATTATTACTGGTATATCATTTCACATGTTATTTTCACACTAAACAGCAAGAGGGCGCTCTAGGCCTGTGTTGATAATTTCGACGTAGAAGAGCCGCATCTTATACTACCGGAGTTAGCGGAGTTGTTTAAAAGTGACACCGAGGATGAAGATTTCATTGGATTTTAATTATTTGGAGTTACACGGATGGTTTGGTAAACTTCTTAGCATGTTATTTACGCTATAGTTATCTGAATAACTCTTAATATTTTATACTAACATACAAGGCAGGTTCTCAGTTGTGTCATTTAACGTAAGCATCCCGTACAATTATTCAGCCTATTGTTGCCTCTATTCTATTTTTATTTTAAATTGCCTTTCAAGATGACATGTCTGTTCTTGGTGTTGGATTTTTTATCAAATAAATTCCCCCAAAAATGCAACTTATACTCCAGTGCGACTAATATTTGTTTTTTCCTTCTTTATTATGCATAAGTTCCCAGACATATGGGTCCCCTTAAGAAATCCTGTCTATTGTTTGGACACTTAAAACTCTCGTCAGTGTTGTTTAAAATCTGCTTTTAATGTTCTGTTTTTAATCATCGTCACAAGTAAGTCATCCAACAAGCACAAGCGTGTCCATGATGTCGAGCGGCTACAGTGGTTCTTGCTGGTTGATTTTTGGACGCCCACAGCCTCTGTAGCTCATTTATATCACATGTGTCGGACTCATTAGTCGTAGGTGTGTGTGTGCGACTGCGGTGTAATTGGTGTATTCATTAGCATTTCCCCTGACATTTAACTGCCGTGTTCTGCCGCATCATCATCAGCACAGAGGTTTTTTTTCTCGGAGCTCGTCCCCGCTGTGATATGATTGGGAACAAGCAGAGACATTAGTCACGTTGCGAAGGTGCGTAAACCCACCGAAAGGTTCCTCGTCGAATCGTCGCAGGAGAGGCGACGACCTTAAAGACTTCTATTGTCACGACGGCGGTGAGTTAAAAGTCACGGCGAGGAGAGCGTGTACCCAGTCGTTTCTCATTTGCCGTGAAGCTCCGATGGTGATTTATCACCGTCGCCCCCAAAATGATTTTTACACCATTTGATCCATTTTCCTCCCATGATGAGACACTTTTTTTTTTTTGTGCGTCTAACACTTCTTTCCTATCAAAGCTAATCATGTCGTTCCTGTGCCGGTGAGTAATGACCAGCGGGACTACAGATGATGAAGGATTGCTGCATTAATCTCAGCGTTTCTTGCTCCCTAAATTCTATTATAGACAACACGCGGAGTTGTTTTACTTTATATTATGTGACTTGGGGAGAGTGCCAGAGGGGGGGCAGAGGATGGTTATTGTTCGTTCAATGTCCCAGGAGAGAGTTATGATGGAGAAGTGCCACTAAATGTAGGGAGGGCACAGATACTCAGTATTTGGTTAAAGTAGAATATCCTGTTTCAAAATGACTGTATTATGTCTGGGGGGGGGGGGAAAGGTTGAGTTTGACAAGTGCTCAATTGAGACGACATCGTCAATCTGTGGATGAACTTGATAAAACGACTTGTTTCTTCACAAGACGGATTTTCCCATTTGACCTTTATCAGTGCTACTCGTGTTGTGTCAGTTCTGTACCATTAGCTCCAGCCCGGGACATCCTTCCTCTGAAGCTTCAGAGGATCTAAGACCAGGAGAACTTTCCCTCAATTACTGAGGATCAATGTCTCCTTTTTATTTCTAACAGACAAACGTGAGATCACAGTTGTGCTGTGTCTCAAATCGCATACTACTCTTAGTATGCTAGAAGTTAGTATGCATCAGTTTAGTGTACGTACTAACTAGTACGCAAATTCTCCACAGATAGTATTTCTCAAATCAATCACTGCTGCTACACACTAACCGGAGATCACATGACGGCTTCTTCTTCTACTTCTATTTAACGATGTTTCAACCAGCTGTTTGAACACTATCGCCACCTGCTGGCAGCACGTTTTGCAAGTTTGGAAAAAGAAATAAAGAAAAAATATGAGAATCTAAATAATCGCGAGATATTTAAGCTGGTATCAGCAGCGAAGACGTGTTTATCCTCCTACTGCTGCTGAAAATACACCTGTAAGTATATGAATATATATGTATATATATATGATGTAACTTCCGTTTAAAACGTCACTAAGATGTCGGCTGTTTAGTGTGTTTAGTGTCCATCGAACCATACTCAGTTTTGTGGGCGTGTTAGTACGCCAATTTAGTGTGCATGGCGCACTAAATTTCGCATACTAAGAATTGAGACGCACTTACGCACTAAAAATACTAACTTTGAGTACGCTAGTATGCGATTTGAGACACAGCACTGGACTCACCTGTGGTTTTGACAACAATTGTAAGTAAGTAAGTAATTTTTATTTGTATAGCACTTTTCAGGACCAGGGTCACAAAGCGCTTAAACAATCAAAACAATATTCAATAAAGTATATACTTTAAAGGTCAAGATAAAACTGATAACACAACAGGAGTTCCAGGAAATCAAGGAAAAGCCTGAACAAATAAAAAGGTCTTGATGGTGTCACTGTGTCGCCACGAGCGTACAAGAATACAACCTCAGCTACACTTCAGGTTTAGTTTTTGAAGTCGAACGACAGACGTCATGATTCGGTCCCGAACACGTCTCCAAGCATGTTTATTCCTCTGGCGTTTCTCTCTCGAACGACGGGGCTGGAAAACGTTTTCTGTGAAAGTTAAAAGACAAACATTTTCTCGTGGACTCGTGTCGACTCTGGTGAGTGGCTGTTTCCGCCTCGGGAATAAGTACTCGCTTCTTTCCGGCCCTTAAACAGGATGGAAGTCAGCAGAAATGTTCCTTTTTCCTAACACGTGTGAGGAAAAAAAAAACGCTGAGCCATTAAGTGATAAGAAAAAAGGCCTTGACGTGAAAAATGTGTCGCAAATATTTTTTCACGAGTCTGTCCTGGAATTTTTCCAGAACGTTTTTTCCGGCTTAAATCTTCCGTTCAAATCCACACTCATCCTGGACCGGCAAAGCCTAATGGTGATCTGGCCTCCAGTGACCAGCTGTGACCCCTGTGTCAGCAACATGGTGTGTGTCCGTGTGTGTGTGTGTGTGCATGTTAGACAGTCGTCACAACAATATGCTAGATTTGTTTCTTGTTGGAATCGGTAGAGTTGTAATATTGCAGGACTGGATATAAATAATCTCATACCCTTGTTAAATGATAATCCAGCCAGCCTTCATCCGGCTTCACTGCTCTTTGACAAGGTTTAGTTGGATTAACTGATCAAATGCTGACAGTAGCTAATCCTGCCAAGTTAGAGAAACATGTATTATGTAGGTTAAAATGGAATTCTACTCTCTCAGTCTTAAAGCCACAATGTTAATGATTACACTTTGAAAGAATGACCTACTTTAGACGTGTGTTTTGGCTCCGTACCTCCCACCAGAGATTGAACAGATAACTTCCGATACGTCAAACTTTAGAGCGAGAAAATTCACTTCTGCACTCTCTCTGCATTCACCAGTTTTCTCGCCTCAACAGCTTTTTTCCCTCACGAAGCATCTGCAATGTTTCATGAGCGACACAATGTTTACGAAAGGCATGACGTTTGTGTTACTAGTGAAGTTGGAAGGAGAAGAAAGTTTTATTGTCCAGTAAAGGAACGACGTTCCAACTGTCAAGTTCTACATTCAATCAAATAAAGCTTCAGGATCAGAATTATTGCTTGTGTTTTAAAGACAACACTGGATTTTTTTGTGGTGGCAATAAAATGACCTGTAAATAGTTAAGTAAGTAAGTAATTTTTATTTGTATAGTGCTTTTCCAGACCAGGGTCACAAAGCGCTTAAAAAATCAAAACAATATTCAATAAAGTATATACTTAAAATATCAAGATAAAAACTGATAACACAACAGGAGTTCCATAAATCAAGGAAAATCAATTAAGAATAAATGCATCAAAACAAAAGAAAACCAAATGCGTTGAATTAAATTCATGATCTGGAACGCAAAGTTTTAATGATAAATAAAAAATGAAGTTTGATTTCATTGGAGAAGAGAGAATATGTTATGAACTTATATTTAATATGAAATATTTAGTGACTGAACAAACGTCGGGTGACGAGGCTTCACTGCCTGGACGGTGTCCACAGGAAATATGTATTCGTTCAGATCCGACAACAAAGCTGCAGCAGCAGCAGCTTCACATGAATTAGTCATTTGAAGGACACTTTTTCAATTGTGTCCTTCGCTTTGACAATCCCCTCTGGTCCAGAACACCGAGGTTTCAATTGTTTATCAAGCCCTCAATGTTACCTTTAAACCTCCTTGATCTGGGAGGCTTCACGAGGACCTGCTGGGTCACAACATCTCAACACGTTTCTTTGACCCGAACGTTTGGCCGTGTTCTATCAGGACAGATCGACAGATGTTCTCATTTCCTGATGGAGTTAATAGAATGTTGGCTTCATGACTTCATGTGACGGCCATACATGTTCACTGATGGTTGAACTGTGTCGACACTGATTCCACTGCGGAAAAAAACGTTGATAGTCGACAGACTCGTGTGGTTTTGTCTGGGGAACGGGTTCCTTTCAGAGTCGGTGACCAAGATTAGCGGTGAAGTATTGGTTTGATTGACGGAACCCTTAAACCAACAAGGACAAACATAAATCAGTTATACTAGCGGAAGCAGTAAATGCAACACAAAAGAAGTGTGATGAGTTTGTTTATTTACGTCAACAAATCATTTGTCCCGTAAACAGGCGAACACAAGGCGAACCAAGAGGAACAGTGGTGGCGCCGGCGAGGCATGTTTTGAAAATTGCATGGTCATTATCGATCCATCTAAAAAAAAAAAAGTAGTATTTGAATGTAGAAATATAAGAATTCAGATCATTTGCACGACCAATACAGCAGGTGTGTTCTTTGACTTGCAAATGTTTGAGTCCATTAACGTATTTGGAAATATTGCCATTATTATTGTTACTACAAAGTACTGGTAGTCCTTGGTACTGTCCAGTGCCCATGAAGTCGCCCTCGGTTGCAAAAGTATGACCCGCTTTTAAGGTTTCAAAAAATGTTCTGATATTTTTTATAAGGTAAGGTAAGGTAAAACTTTATTGATCCCTCAGGAGGTCTCTTTCGGGAAATTGTTTTTTTCCAATTAGCCACAGAAAATACAGCAATTTTTCATAAAAAATAAATCAAAATAAGAAGAACATAAAGAGAACGAACAAGATGATACAATCTAAGTCTAAAGATAAAGACAAAGAACAAAGATCAAAGAAAAACCACATAAGAACATAGATATAAGTTATTTATATAGATTTATTTGTCATTTTAAGTTAACCTTGTGATCCAGACTCAAAGCAGGAGTAGGTTTCTCCGAGGCACACACCGGTTTCCTCCAACAGTTCGAAAAAACATGTGTTTGTTGCTCCGTAATCGTGGTTTGATATATTCCAATATATTAAAGCTGCTAAATCTGGGATGCACGGGGAAGATTAGGAACCGCTCCAGGTGTCTGGGCTTCATTAATATCCACTCTGCAGAGGTCAGCTTTGCTTATAAAGTATTGAAGTCGTATCCCTGGCACGTGCCAGAGGTTAAGAAGCCCAAAGGCGACGTGTCATTCTGCTGCTTAATTTATTCACTGGCAGTGAACGTCCCTCACATTCTCTCGCAGTTTTCCATTATCATGGATGAGATGGAAGAATGGAAATATGATCATTATGTTCTTGTTTTTCTCCCTCAGACTCTCAGTCGTTAATTTCAAACTGTGAGCTGGCGAAGACGTATTCTTTAAGCCGTGTATATGTAAAATACCGCGGCATCATTTGAACACGATGTGATTGTGATTCAGATTATGTGTAAATTGAGTTAAGAAAGGTTTACTTTGTTGTCAATAATAATAAATCTATATCGTCACATTTATTATTATTGACAACAGTTTTTGCTAATGGTCTCTTAAAGCTAATTATCTTTATTGCTAATTATATTTGTTCATACTTCCTGTAATGATGGATTCATGTTGACAAGAGTAATACTATATACTATTCAGGTGTTGTCAGGTGAACAGTGTGAGGTTGTCATGGTAACTATTAGGGCTGTGTAGCGGCAAGATACGATGCATATCGCGATACATGTGTGACGGTACGATATATCGCGATGTTTTGCGATACTGTAGGAACAATAATTCTGGCTTTAACAACCAAGAAATGAGCAAATACTTTCTGTAATCAAATGTGAAAGTGCTTGTAGAAAGTGCTTCTCAAAATATTAACAGCAAATTTAAGCTTATATTAAAAATGAAGTGCATTAACAGTCTCACACAACCTGGAGCAACATCCAGTATCTTTCAGTGTTTAATTTTTTTTTACTTTAGACTCCGTTTTCAAGCCAAAATAAGTCCAAACATCAGCTTTAAAAGCTGAGGTTAAATATATATGTAACCTTTGAAATAACATTGTATTTTAATTAAAAGTTATTTTTTAATTGTTTTAAAGAAATGATTTGATCCGTGATTAACACGAGTAAAGAGTTTAACGTTGTTATGACTAAACTCAACTTGTTAAATGTATTTCTGTGCTGCATTTGTTTGTCATTGTTCTAAAGTTTTAGCAGAGCTTACGCCACACACTCAGAACTCTGCGATGTCGGCGTTTATTCAACTAGTTTTAAACACTCTATGTATTGTATGAGGCAGATTCCACTGATGAAGTCAACATTAAAACTAAAAAAAGACGTTTGTTATCGTTGACTTTCATGCGTCGACTGAAAGTTTCTCTTGTCTTTACAGAACAGCAAAAGTTAACTTTGTTTTGTTTAGTCCTTCTTGTTTCTTCGATCTGTTAATATTCATTGTGGTTATGCTACTCTAGATGTTTAATGCGTTATACATTATAGCGATATTTTCCTACAGCCGTAGTAATTACAGCGCGGGGCTTCAAACCAGCTTGTCGGTGTCGGCCATGTTGCTTGGCTGCCGTGACGGCGTCATGGCGAGGTAACGCTCCGTCCTCGTCGGACGACTGACGTCGGAAGCGACGTGTCTGCAGCGTACAGGATTGAATGTCGGTATAATTAAAGGTTGGCTGAGGTTTTGGAGATGAGCTGTCTGCGTTCCACTGATAGTTTCCTTCGGTTCGGCATGAACACACATCCCTGTGTTCTCCTCGTCTCTCCATCAATTTCCACACCTGTCATCCCTGAACGTTTGCTTCTGCAGCGCTGCTTCCAATTCTACCTGCAGCCTCTCTGAAGGGACATGAAACACACTCTCATGCGGCGGCCGACGCGTCTCCAGCCATAATGTTTTTTTTTAATTGTTTTCGTTGTTTACGACGAAACACGGCTTGTTATGTTGGGAGAAATAATCTCTTTTGTCGAACATAGTGTTATGAGCAACAAATGTAAAACTATCTCAAACCAAGTAATTATTTCATTTTATAAGTGGATTTATTTTTCGTCTGTGACATTTGTGAAGATCAGCTCCTTGCATTCAAACCAATATTTGATATATTGACAGTATTTGTGATCGAGGTGACCTTCAAACATAAAGCAAAGTATCAAGAGGATAAGTTAAATAAATAAACTCATTTAAGTGATTCATTAAGTACTATTTGTCTATCTAAAATAAGAATTGTGAACGTGAGGTGCTAGTTCAATTTCCAACACAAAAATGAAACTGTCCATCCAGTTTATATTCATTTTTACAATGGCCTTAAAACATTTATCAAGTCATTCGTGAGACTTTAATACAGTTTTTAAGCCTTTTAAATATGTTTTGACACATTTTTACATTCAACCGAATAGCAGTTTTATATCTGGACCCATTAATAAATATGAATACGTATGCATATTAACATATGAACACGTAAAGAACATGTGCTTGAATACATGTACATAATGTTGGTGTAATCATGTCAAGCAATCAAAGCAATAAAGTTTTACCTTACCTTACCTTAAGGGACCAAACATATAATGTAAGTTGTGTTTCTCACATGTCTCACATCATCCTTTATTCCACTGTAACTATCTTAATCAGTTCTACAGTTTCTCATTGTGCCTGAAACACTTCACACTATACTTAAGTTGTCCCAGCATCCCGGGATCAGAGGCTCTGGGTAATGGGTATCCACTGCTGCGAAACTATCCCATCAGAAAATGGAATTGCAAAGATAAAGTTGTCAAGATTTTCTGCCGTGGATGTTTCGGCGGCGTTTAGCTCAGCACCATCATTTATGTGACCTTTGACCGCTGACGCAGGAGGCCCGGAATGAGCTGGTTGAATTATGGATCACTCCTGAAAGTAAACCCATTTTCTGCCGCTCACATTCACTTAATTTAGTACCCACATCCTCACACACACACACACACACTCACTCACGGATAAAAAGGTGGTAAAACTGTGGCATGTTGACGCCGTAGATTTCTGGTGCAACAACATCACGCCAGGATTCAACGACATGTCAGTAATGGACTGAAATTTGCTGAGACTGTCATCATCCTCTCAGAGCAAAACTCAATCTCCATATTATTTTAAGAGCGGGAGAAAAGGTCGGCGAAAAGGTCTGAATAGTTATGGACGGGTCAAAAGGACGGGGAGGATAAGGTCAGGTGATCCGATGAATACGCTCTCCAACTCTAAACTGAATATGGAGATGAGGCGTAGGATTCATGAAAGTGTCATAACTCTGCATTCAAAAGAAGCTAATCTGCTGCCATGTAGCGACTCTTGCAGATTAAGTACTGAGACATTAGATGACAGTGATTGACATTGTAACACAAAGTTGACCTTGAACTAGAGTGAACTTGGGCATACTTGATTATTGGATGTATTATTATTTGATTTATTTGTTTTATCGATTATTTTTTTAAATTGCTGAATTCAATATGATGTTCATTGTTGCATGGTGCAAATTCTAATTCTCACTGCTCAAGACAGAAATACATCTAAAAGGAAAATGAAAACATCAACAAGATTATGGGTCAAAAGCAGAAAATGTTTACAAAATAAATTATTAATTATAATTATTTTCCATGTTCTTTTAAGGTTTATATTTCAATTAAGTGTGTACATTTTTAAGTACAGTTAACATGCTAATGTGTGACAGTTGCTGTGTCTCAAATCGCATACTAGCGTACTCAAAGTTAGTATTTTTAGTGCGTTAGTGCGTCTCAATTCTTAGTATGCGAAATTTAGTGCACCGTGCACACTAAATTGGCGTACTAACACGCCCACACTAACCACCCTAAACGGCCGCCATCTTAGTGACGTTTTAAACAGAAGTTACGTCATATATATATATATATATTCATATACTTACAGGTGTATTTTCAGCAGCAGTAGGAGGATAAACACGTCTTCGGTGCTGATACCAGCTTAAATATCTCGGGAATATTTCGATTGTCATATTTTTTCTTTATTTCTTTTTCCAAAGTTGCAAAACGTGCTGCCAGCAGGTGGCGATAGCATTCAAACAGCTGGTTGAAACCATCGTTAAATAGAAGTAGAAGAAGAAGCTGTCATGTGATTTCCGGTTAGTATGTAGCAGCAGTGTTTGATTTGAGACATACTATCTGTGGAGAATTTGCGTACTAGTTAGTATGTACACTAAACTGATGCATACTAACTTCTAGTATACTAAGAGTAGTATGTGATTTTAGATACAGCAAGTGTTTGTAAACTTTCTGTGTTGCAATTCATCTCTCAGCCGCTAGATGGCAGCAGTTATCACGCCGTTATGACCGCAAGATCCTGGAGCTGACTAAGGATGAGAGGATACAGTCGACTCCAACGGCTTTTAAAGTGCTCTTTGGGAAAACTATGCGTCACTGTTGGTTCCAACGTATTGTTACCACATCATAGTAGTAACTTCTTACTCCAATATTCTTTTTCCTTATTTATTATGTAAAGTTATTTTATCTTTCACTCGTGTAAAAATCATTGTTTCGATCTGTGGTTTCATCAGTTCAATAATAATCTTCACATTTGATTCGTAGGCAGGTCCGATCACGCCTCAGTCGTAATGTTTCTGCGACGAATCTTCCTCTCCTGGATGTTTTAACGTCACCTGGTGTTTAAACGTCGAGCCTGCACACGGCCATGTGGACATAGTTGGGATAAAACCCCAGTGATTCGCAGCAGCTCTGCTGCAGGAAGAGTCCTCGGGATGAAAGCTGAACTTGTTTCTGCTCCTCAGATGCTGCAGTGCTGCGCCGACAGAAGACGGTGGTGACGGACATGTGCTACCCGACCGAGATCTCCAGCCTAATGGACTTTGGCACTCCAGACTGCCCGCTAGGCAAAGGTATGATCTTCAAATATCAAGGCGTTGCCGTGGCGACGGACATGGATCCATCAGTGGTGAACAGGTTGTGTGGAGAGACAATCACAGCAGCTGCTTCTGTGGTACAGACTAATGCTGTTACTGTTGTGTCTCCAAGTTGAATATTTCCCCCACATTAGGATGTTTACATCACACTTTGATTTATTTCATTATAAACATGAAGAAGTGTATTATTAATGAATAAAATAACATATTTGTGCAATGAGATTTACCAAAAAAGGGCTCTTTTAATGTATTATAAATCTGTAAAAATGATAATATATTAATTGCAAGATAATCATAATAAAAAAATCCCTTTATAGTCAATAAACATTCTTGACTATAGACTAATTATATTTATTGTTTAACCACAGAAAAATTGCTTAAACAATCAAAAACAATGCAGAGTTAAAATATATAATTTAAACACAACACAGGACTCCCAGAAAATCAAAGAAAAGCACAAATAAAAACGTCTTAAGATGTTTCTTGAAGGAGTCAGTAGATCATCAAACACAGAAGGAGAGGAAGATCGTTCCAAAGCTTAGGAGCAACAGCCTGGAAGGATTTCTCTCCTCTGGTCCTGAACCGTGTTCAGGAACCATCAGTAGATTCTGATCCACAGACCTCAGAGCCCGAGCTGGGGTGTAAGGCTGGATCAGATCACTGATGTAAGGAGGAGCCTGACCATGAATAGATCTGAAAGTAAGATCCAGAATTTTAAAATTGATCCTAAAAGAACCAGGCAGCCAGTGAAGAGTTTTAAGGATCGGGGGAAATGTGAGTTCTTCTACTAGAGCAGGTCTGAATTCTTGCTGCAGAGTTTTGTCTGTGTATAATATACATTTAATGAATATATTACCTTAAAATTATCATTGTAATAATTGAACCAGGACAAAACTTGAGTCTTCTTCGGCTTGTCCGGGGTCAGGTCAAGGGCCCTCCAGCGCTCCCAACAGTTCTACCCTGAGCCTCTCCCGGACGACCATGCTTCTCATTTAAAAAAACACATTTTGCCCTTTACTGTATTTCTGTTCTTTACTCGAGCCACCTGTCCTAGTTCAATTCATTTTTAACTTGGTCATCAGCGGAGTTTAGTTCTTTTTCCTGCTTCTCTTTTAACGTCATGGAGACTGAAAAGAATGTTGCAACGGTTGCGTCACAGCTGCTATTTCCCACTCAAACTTGTGCTGACGATAAGTCTTTTGTGTTAGTGTGTTTTGTCTTGTGCTATAATCACACTTTTTCATTGATCCCAGTGCAACGCCGGCTTTGATCGATGTGGTCTTTTTGCCGTTATGAACGACGTGATTATTGTTATTCTGCTCAGGATCGGGCAGAAAATAACCGTCATTTCCCATGAATCCTGGACGTGTGTGAAGCATCAAAGTCCATTAAACTACAATTGATCACTGGCGCCGGCTCTTTTCAAGTCCATCAGCATCACCTGCTGCTCGGTGTCGACCCGTCCTCCGCGGCCTCGCGTCAAGGCTAGCCGGGTTTTTAATAATGTCAATCAAAGCGCCGCGCGACTATAATGCCGGGCGAGGAGGAGAGTGCGACCGCATGGAAGAGAGGCAGAGATTAGGAAAAAAAAAAGCTTTTTGTGAACTTTAATCAGACTTGATGAGCAGACGGAGAATAAAAGATGTGAAACATTTGATTTTTTTATCATTTGTGTTCAGCGCAGCCGGAAAATTGATTTTCCATCTCGTCTTAACTGGTCAATACTTTTCAAAATATCCACTTCTGCCTTGATTTTGAAGGTCTTTGGCACCAGTTCTCTTTTGAATGCTCGCTCTGAGGTCTGTGGATCAGAATCTACTGATGGTTCCTGAACACGGTTCCGGACCAGAGGTGAGAGAAATCCTTCCAGACTGTTGCTCCTAAGCTTTGGAACGATCTTCCTCTCCCTCTGTGTTTGATGATCTACTGACTCCTTCAAGAAACATCTTAAGACGTTTCTATTTGTTCAGGGTTTTCCGTGATTTTCTGGAACTCCTGTTGTGTTATCAGTTTTATCTTGAGCTTTAAAGTATATACAAGTAAAGTATATACTTTATTGAATATTGTTTTGATTTTTAAGCGCTTTGTGACCCTGGTCTGCAAAAGCGCTATATAAATAAAAAATACTTACTTACTTACTTTTAAAGTTTAAGGCAGTCAACTTTTAATAACTTTTCCTTCAAAATAAAAGTCTTATTCTGTCCTTATGTTATTAAATGTTGAAGTAATTGTTATGATAATTCAAAGGGTTTTGGCGAGTGAACTTAATCCCTTAACTTAAAATGTTAAAAGTCCATCAGGCAACAGGACCCAGTACATCAGGTAGTGTAAATAGTGCTGTTTATCCACAAGTTAAGTTAAGTAGTGAAAATTGATTTTCCATCACGTCTTAACTGGTCAATACTTTTCAAAATATCCACTTCGGCCTTGATTTTGAAGGTCTCTGGCACCAGTTCTCTTTTGAATGCCTTAAAAGTTTAAGGCAGTCAACTTTTAATGACTTTTCCTTCAAAATAAAAGTCTCATTCTATCCTTATGTTATTAAATGTTGAAGTATGAAATTGCATGCACCAGCAGACACACACACACTCGTGAACACACACTCACTTGATGACAACAGCAGTTGTGTGACATCACATTTTGAATATAAATCTGAGTATATTCTTCTTTCTTCTTCCTCCTGTTGTGCATTCAGTGTGTGAACTGTTGTGTCTCTGACGAGTGTTGCCAGGTTGTTAAGGCTCAGTTGAGCTTCACTTTGTGTAATTGTTCTGATAATTCAAATGGTTTTGGCGAGTGAACTTAATCCCTTAACTTAAAATGTTAAAGTCCATCAGGCAACATGACCCAGTACATCAGGTAGTGTAAATAATGTTGTTTATCCACAAGTTAAGTTAAGTAGTGACGTGTGGAGCTACCTGACCTTCTTAGTTACACACCTGGAGTTTGTTTGTTGGCGGTCAGGAGGGGGCTGGGGGGGGTGAGGTCTGGTTGTTGAGTCACGAATGGTTAAGTATTTTGTTTTTAAAAACTTGCCTCACACACTACACCTCAAAACCCCTTAGCATTCCGAGCCGCTCCGACTTTCGTCCTTTCGTGACAAAGGCCGACTTTTAGCTTTCCGACCGCGCGCTCGGATCCTGGCGTCTCTAACCAGATACTTGTCACATGAAGCAATGGAGCCGTCAATCCCTCGCCGACGCCTCAAGGACTTTTCTGTCACACTCGCTTTCCTTGAGTGACGCTTCTTCAGCGAGCGCGAGCACGACGCCGGTCCACGAGGGCGCGAGTGCAGACGCACGAGTCCAGGAAACGGTCATTAGTTGTTCATTCACGTCCAGGCCTGTGACGAGTGTGTGCGCGACCTTTCACCCGCTGTCAGCCGGGATTATGAGGAGATAAATAAATAACGCCGTGATCTCCTCGTGTGCTTTAGAGAAGAAACGCAACACCATCAGCTCCATTATCATCCAGTAAGAAACCGCTAAAGGTCGTGGCGGAGGCGAGGGTTCGCCGAATATATTCTCTTCTTGTTATTTGAGCAGCCAATGGACTCCAAGGACGTATATATTCTTTAAAATGCATTTGTTAATGGTTCTTCTCTGGCCTTGTGCATCCTATCTGGCGCTGCAGACGGCGCTGACTCAGCAGTTTAAGGACCCCCCGTGGAGTCAAAGATGACGGAGCTTATGTGCTAAAATCCTCATGAATTTCAGGGGAAAATTGCTATGATTTGTTGCTCTTGTATCCATTTTATTCAGTGTTTTTTTTTTCTTCAAAACCAAAAAGTGAATGACAGCGAAAAGCTTTCATTAAAACGTCAAGCATACATTTAAAAAAAAACTTTTAATTTCCCATGTTTGCTACAACCATCTTAGCTTGTAGCTTATTATTGTATATATACCTTGTTGGCCACCAGGAGGAGCTAGAGATCCAGTTCTCTGCCGAGGCCCTCAGGTGTGTCGCCGCCCCTCCTCCTTCTTCCCCCGCGTTCCAGGTGTCGCTTGTTCCTGGGTGTGTCATCGTCGGGCAGCAACAGTAAGAAACTGGAAAGTGCAGCCCGAGTGCCTCTCGAACTTCCTGGTTACCTGCAGGGGGGGCGGAGCCTGAGCTCAGCTGGGAGCGGCCGGCTGCTTAGAATTGTGTGTTTTACTCGGCGTACGCATGTGTTTCCCTCTCTTTTCTCACCTGCTATGAGAGCACACACCGCAGTCAACAGTGGAGCCTAGCGGAGCCCGTGCTGAGGAGGACATGAGGTCCGAGAAGGAGGAGGCGAAGACAGGTGAGCGGCCCGGACCGGCAGGTGTGACATGTCGTTGACATGTTGTTCCAGGGAGGGCTCCAGGAGCGACGCTGTTCCACTGCTGCGAGGTTACGAGCGGCTTCAAGTTCACTTGGTTGTTCGATGGCATTAACAGAATGTTTGGAATTTGAGCGTCACTGGGTTCCAACCGTTTCTGTTCCTTCAGTTTGATTATGGATTCTTATTCTGACAACAGAGTTGATTTGAAATGACTTTTCGCAAGTTTTTGATTCTCCAACTGGAGCAGTTACAGATGCAATATATCTATGGTGACTCGTTTCTATTTGTTTACGGTCGTAATAAGTTCCATATGATGCATTTTAAATCCAGTCATAGTTTCCCAAAATACTTAAATATGATTAATTATGATTCTCAAAATTGTTATTATAAACTAAAATAAAAAATGCATTTAAGAAAGTTCTCTAAATAGTTCCTGATGTTTAAAAAAACAGCTTTTTCTTTATTTTCATTTGTATGAAATCATTTATCTTAATTAAGTATTTGAATATTATATTTGTGGTTCTGTACATGTCGAATACTATCTATACTACTATACTATACACATATCTGTTACTAAGTAAAATATTTCAAGGATGCAATCATTTTTTTTGTCATTTAATTATATATATATACTGTACATAGAGTACAAGAGTTGAAGACCATTGATCTGGAAGACACAAACATGTCCCAGGAGAAGAGTATTTGGTGGTCTGCTAGTGTTCGGCTTCACTATCTTGTCAGCCATCTTACCTGAAATAAAATACTATTAAGAATAGTTAAGAGAATTCATACTAAAGAATAGTGTTTATAGATTTTACTGTATTTCATAAAAATGATCCACAGTAAAAAAAAAAAAAAAAAGGAATTTTCCGCCTCAGTTGAATTCCCTGTGCATGTAATTGAGCAAGGCTCTCAGCACTGGTGTAGCAGCCTACATTTTCAAAGAGGATTTCTGGCGGTGGTTCTGTCGTGGGTGGGATGCGTGCGGACTCTTCATTCTACGCTCACCAGATGACTTATTTCTCGGCTGTCGCTCCGAGAAGATGATGTCGATTTGAAAACGGCTCGATTCCAAGTGTGGTTGTGTTCACGGCCGATAAGATTTGAGCTTTTTTGACTCGTTTCTGATGGTTGATATTCTGCCTCTGTGTTGGACGTGAGTCCGAACGACGGCGGTTTTACGTCGAGCGTGGAATGTTGTCGCCTCTGACGGCGCTGGTTCACGAGGCTGCGATTAGAAAATGATTCATAGCTGCAGATGCAAAAATGTTGCGTCTCTCATTCGTACACAAGGATTAAATACACCTTACGATCCTGTCATTTCTGTTCTACTGTAAAATGAAAGGGATCAACGTAAAGCTTTCGACTGATGATAAACATGTCTATACTGCTCCTAGAATTAGAGTCGCATGCATTATTAATCCCATCGTTGTTCATCACTTAAAGTACGGTAATAATACACAGTGACCCACATGAGTCCACACAGATAACAAGGGATCATCATTTCATCTGCATTAATAGTTGTGAATCAAGGAAGTGATACTTGTTATGACTATGGTTATATTTGAAAGTCTTTTCCTGGTCACACAAGGAGCCTCTTCTTGAAATCTAACGGCTTGTAGCGTAGTTTGCTGTTTGTGTATCTATAGTCACTTTGACAGGTAAGACGCCGATAGAATCCTCCTAAATTAAGAAGTTGTTTCTCTTGTGAGGCTGTTTTCATCCGGCCCAAAAGAGTTTGAAAAGAAAAACACGAGTTGGAACGAGCCTAGAAAAAAAGGACGTAATTATAATTTTTTATTATGACAAAACAAATGAGCTAAAAGTGTTATTTAATTCAATATCATCTCATTGAAATGTACGTGAAATATTGCGTCATAGCGTGACTTAAAGCTAATGGTTAATGTGCTAGCATGTGTTGCTATGGAAACACGGTTGGGCGGACGCTAAAAAGACACTTTGATATTGTTATTGTGAATCAATACTTCAACTGCATCGTTGTTTACTCGCTGGATGGTGAGCCGTGAGTCAGCTGTGGAGCTGTGGTCACATGACACGATGTCATTATTAATCATCTCAGTGGAAAATAAGATGGTATTGTGTTACAAGATGTTTTGCACCTGCGGCACCTGAGTTGATTAAGACTCTTTCACTTTCATTTCCATGAACCTATAATACATGTATTTATTGTATTTAATATTAACAGTATCTTTCTCTCTCTCTCTCTGAACAAATGTATTTGTTGTTGTTGTTAAATCATCTACACATGAACAATATCTAACCTGTGCTGTGTCTCAAATCGCATACTACTCTTAGTATACTAGAAGTTAGTATGCATCAGGATAGTGTACATACTAACTAGTACGCAAATTCTCCACAGATAGTATGTCTCAAATCAAACACTGTCGCTACACACTAACCACACATGACGCGACAGCTTCTTCTTCTACTACTATTTAACGATGGTTTCAACCAGCTGTTTGAACGCTATCGCCACCTGCTGGCAGCACGTTTTGCAACTTTGGAAAAAGAAATAAAGAAAAAAAATGAGAATCGAAATATTCACGAGATATTTAAGCTGGTATCAGCACCGAAGACGTGTCATCCTCCTACTGCTGCTGAAAATACACCTGTAAGTATATGAATATATATGCATATATATGATGTAACTTCCGTTTACAACGTCACTAAGATGGCGGCTGTTTAGGATGGTTAGTGTCCATCGAACCATACTCAGTTTTGTGGGCGTGTTAGTACGCCAATTTAGTGTGCATGGCGCACTAGATTTCGCATACTAAGAATTGAGACGCACTAACGCACTAAAAATACTAACTTTGAGTACGCTAGTATGCGATTTGAGACACGGCACTGTAATATACAAGAATTTGAAACATTCAAGATGCAACATTGGAAGATTATTCTCAACTTCCTTTTACATGACAAGTGATGAACAACAACAACAACGACGGCATGTTCGACACGTAAATGAATAAAAAGCATCGAGCATGTCATGGTTAAAGGAGTTACAAGATAGTAGGAATAATGCATTTATTTGGTGACATAAGTTTACCAAAGTTATGTACTGCAACTTTACTGTTTGTTGTGTGCTTGTTGTGACCTCTTGTGGCGGATGAACACCAGGGTGTGGGTTTGATTCCCACTCTGTGCAGTGGCGATGCACGCCCGAGGCTCCGAGTCGGAGGAGATAATCAGTTTGACCGATTACATGACAAAAGACAGATGGTGCTCATCACTCCCGGTGTCACGCTCGTGTTTTCATTAACACGCCGCACCAGACAAAACTGCTGACTTTGTTGTCGTCACCGAGGTCTGTGAGGAGCCGTGCTGCGATAGAACCGAGCTAATATTTATCTTGAATCCGTTTATGATCTGATGTCACATCTGTGCTGTGTTCTCTTCTCACTGGAACACACACAGAGAGAGTGTGTGATCGAAGCATGGATGTGAGATATGTGGAGTCGCTTGACATGTTCTGTAGGTGTTGTTGCATTTTCAGGTGACGTCTGTTGTGAGAAGATGTGTGTCATTCCAGCATCGATTCGTGTTGATGTCGTGGACCCGGTTCATTTGACTTCATTGAGCAAAACATCCACTTTCAAATGAAATCTTCTTGGGTTTATTCAGTAAAAAAAACTACTACTATCTATTCTGACAGTTAATGCTCTGACTGACACATACTTATTTGTTAATTAATAATAATAATAATAGTAATAATCTCTATTCATGTAAGGGAATCCTTTAGATAAACATTCATGAAGCTGTAAATAAACCTACTGTTCTCAGTTGTATCTTGACCTTTAAAGTATATACTTTATTGAATATTGTTTTGATTGTTTAAGCGCTTTGTGGCCCTGGTCTGGAAAAGCGCTATACAAATAAAAATTACTTACTTACTTACTTACTGTTGCTAAAATCATTATACATTTGTAAAGATTCAGGGAATATTTGTTCACGAGACTAATGAATATTTATTCACAAATAAATCAATCATTTATTAATTTCAATCTGCTTCATTTGGCTGAGAGACCTGTGATAAGCAACGCTTATAAAAGAGGATTTCTTCTCGAACTGCCCCTCGTTCAAAGCTCAGACATAAGCAAGCGCTGCAGTTTTAATTGACTTGTCCGGGCAGGTTCTGAGACAAAGTCTTTCTCGGCTGTGTGAGACAATCTTTGAGAAAATCCTTCGAGGTTTAACTTCCCACGCGGAACTTGACCCTGTGAGTGACTCGACCGCAAACGACAATTTTATATTTTATATCATCATTCATTAAATCTAATCTGTCAAAAAGTATCCAATATATTAACGATTAAATGACTGTTTATTATAATAATTAAGAATAATTGCAGACTGACTGAGTAAAATAATATCATGTTTGTAACATTGATAATATGGAGTCGAACCAGCAGTCAAAACACTGGCGTGAACAGAGCAAGAGTATCGTCTGTGTGTACAAGAGGGAGTAGTTGGAGAGTGAAGGTTACACAACGTGTCATAAATACTTGAGTCTCTGTCGCTTCATTGATATAAAATCAGCTTTTGTTTTTTTTACAAGCCGTAGAGTTTTATTCGCAGCGTCTGAAAAAAACGATCTTGATTGACGACTATCTATAAGATTCTTGCTCATGTGTTGTGTGTGTGAGATCTGATGCACATAATAACACACTATTGTAAAAACTACACAAATCTGCTCAACACTGACAATCGCATTGTCATGAACGAATCCATAGAATACAATATTTAGTTTTCTGAACTAATCATGTCCTCTAGAAAAAATTTAAATTATTTTCTTAATATTTTAACATCTGCAGGAAACTCCTCTGCATGTTCTAGCAGTCTGTGGTGACCAGTGTTTTGTGCTGTGGTGTGTTGGGGTGGGAATGTGTCCAAGAGGAGTTTTAACAGGTTGATCAGAAGGACTGGTTCTGTGGTTGAAGCTGGACTCACTGGTGACAGTTGCTGAGAGGAGATCTCTGGACAAACTACTGTCCATCATGAATGATGACAGTCATCCTCTGAACACTGTCATCAGTGAGCAGAGAAGCAGATGGAGCACGAATAGTCCTCCCATGATGCAACACTAATAGACTCAGGGACTCATTCGTTCCTTGTGCTATTAGATTGTACAATTCTGAGTTTGGGGGCAGGAGTGGAGTGAAAGTATGATTCTATTCTATGTTAATCTTTGTATCCTTTCTTTGTTATTTCTTATATGTCTTTGATCTATGTTCTTTATGTTATTTATCTTAGATTGTGTCATCTTGCACTTACTTTTCATTGCACTTTGTTCTTGTTCTTGTTTTATGAACCTGTGTCTGTGTTGCTGTATGCTGGAAAAACAATTTCCCGAAGGAGACCTCCAGAGGGATTAATAAAGTTTATCTAATTTAATATTTGTATGCAACAAGCGCTGGGCTTTATATTAAAGATTCTATTGTAACACTTGTTTCTATATAAGACTATATCTATCATGATATGATGCAGACGATTATTTCTGATGTAATTATTGTTTCTTTACTCTCCAACACAAAATAGACTTTTAAGTTTTCCAAAAAATGGATAAAAGAATCTTAAATCTCAATTGTAAAACTAAATCTAAAAAGCGAACACACAGAAAAGAATAATTTTGATAAAATGGTGAAGAAATACCACACCATTAGTGCTGTGAAACAAATTAGAATCTCTGAACATATGTGTTTACAGAGTACGTCCTAGCATGATGACCTTTGAGCCTGTGAATCTGTTGGCATACATGTAGCTCTTACTTTGTTTCAGCCACTATCATGAGACTTTCTACTGACTCCTTTAAGAAACATCTTAAGACGTTTCTATTTGTTCAGGCTTTTCCTTGATTTTCTGGAACTCCTGTTGTGTTATCAGTTTTATCTTGACCTTTAAAGGATATACTTTATTGAATATTGTTTTTATTGTTTAAGCGCTTTGTGACCCTGGTCTGGAAAAGCGCTATATAAATAAAAATTACTTACTTACTTACTTAAGTCACACATGACTGACAGGTCTCGGGTGTGATTTCAAATGACCAATATATTGATCAGTCTGAAACAACTTTTATCATCATTGGCTATTTAAACATCAACGGCTTCTACCCACGGGAAGATATCGTGTGATTTCTATACTCAACATGTACTTCCTGTCATCATGGCTCCATACGTACATCATTCATTTACATACACAAACAGACTTCTTGAGTCAATGTGTGCTTAAGTAAGCTGTCGGCCCGTGAATCCACCCACAGAGGCTCACATTGATCCACCGAAGTGTAGTTGTGCTCCTCCGTGAACGGAGCGTCGCACAATGGTTGTCGTCCTACACTGATCGTGCGACGGCTTCAAAGCGAGACGGTGACAGCTTCTGACATCTCGCCGCACGTGTTCCTCTTGTGTGCGCGAGAACATATTAACAAAGAGCTGTTAAATATAGTCCTCCTTCGGAGTCCTCGTCATAAGCTGCTCTCAGCCTCCCACTGTCCTCCTGTGTTTATGTGCTGGATGTTTTTGGACGCGTTCTGATGCCGGCTTCATTCTTATCCTCCTCGCCGATGACCTTTGAGCGTCTTGTAGCACACGCCGTACCACACAGGGATCAAGGTTGTTGTTTTTTTTTTGAGGGACGAGTCCAAACAGACGTTTGCGTCGACCTCGTCTTGACAGACAGCTTATCAGTTTGGGAAAAAATTTGGACAAGTCGAGCAGGAAGTTCTTGTTTTCGTGAGGAACGGAGACGCAGAAGAGCTGTTGACATGACGTCCTAAACAAACAGTGTTGTGTTGAGCAGATGTGCTTTTTTTTTTTCCTCTGGAGAGCGAGAGTCGTCTAATGAGCCTCTCAAGGGCAGCGAGGATTCTGCGTCATTGATCAACACTTGTTGATGCATCACTTGAATCTGTCCTCGGATGAGAGCGGAGGAGATGGAAAAGGCTGCCCTAATAAGGACCTTTAATAGGGCAAGATAAATGCTTAACTAACTAGACATGGTCTATGAGCGGCTGTCCGTCATCCAACCTGTCATCCAGAACACCTGGAGCCACTTTATGTACGGAGAAAATCGAGGGGCGACGTCAAAGAACTCTACTTAGAGAGAGTCAACTATTAAACTATTTATCTTTGAATTCATATTTCAATAAAACTGTAAAATTAAATGACACGTTGATATATGTCGTAGCTTTGATGGCGTACCTTTAGTGTTGTCGCTTCTTATACTTTACTTTGGAAATCAAATGACAGATTCACGTCACTTTGTTTAGTAAAATTGTTGTTCTCTGTTTTTAAATAGATTATTGGTGTTCAGTTGTAAATGAAAGATGGAAAATCAAACTTCAAGTATAAACTAAGTTAAGATAGATGGATGGATGAACTTTACTTATTTTATTGATCACTCTGGAGGTCTCCTTCGGGAAATAGTTTTTTCCAGCACACAGAACAAGAACAAAGTGCAATAAAAAGAAAGTGCAAGATGACACAATCTGAAGATAAAGAACATAGATAACATAGTTATAAAATAACAAAGAAAAGGATACAAAGATTAACATTTAATAACATCATCTTTTCACTCCACTCCTGCCACCAAACTCTGAATGAAACGGTCTAATAGCGAGGAATGAATGAGTCCCTGAGTCTATTAGTGTTGCATCATGGGAGGAGCATTCGTGCACTTCATCTGCTTCCGTGTTCCCTGATGATCCTGAAAACATAAAGACACGTGTCCAATCATTAATATTAACCATAATATCATTCATAATTGCCAGTGACCCTTGAATATGTTGCTTTAACAACATATATTTCAACTCATTTAGAATTTGCATAAACAACATGAGATGTGATGAAAAACGCACTCTGGATTAGGAACCTCATTTTCTCCTTCACCTGGCCGATGCGTCCGTCTAACATTGTCCAGGGAAGTGATTTGAGCGTCAGCGCTTGATTCTGGTGATCAGAGCAGCTCGTGAAAATGTTGTGATGAAAGATTTTATAGACTCGGTGGTCGGTGAAAATCCTCTCTACTATCAGTGGCTCTCAGGGCCGGCGGCACAATGGCTGCGTCTTCACGTCGGCTAATTCTCGTCTGTAGAGTCATTTGTGTGAATAATGTGCAATTAAATGATGTTGCTTTCATGTCCTGCTGGAGGAGGTGCTCGCTGCTCTCAACACTTCCTGCATCAGAAAACCATTACTGTTTTTATCTTTTACTTCCAATTACCTCGAGCACCGTCCTCACTCACAAACACACACACATGCATGCAGGCACACACACTCACACCCACACATGCACTCACAAGTTTATGCAGGCACACACAAACACAAACACACACCCATCCACTCACACACACATTTTTGCAGGCACATACACACAAACATGCACTCACACACATTTATGCACGCACATACAGTACATACACACACATGCACTCACACATTTATGTACACACATACACACACAAACACAAACATGCACTCACACACAAACATGCACGTACAAACACACACAAACATGCACTCACACACACATTTATGCAGGCACATACACACAAACATGCACTCACACACATTTATGCATACACATACACACACAAACACAAACATGCACTCACACACATTTGTGCATGCACATACACACACAAACACAAACATGCACTCACACACATTTATGCATGTACATACACACACAAACACACACACTACACTCACACACACATTTATGCAGACACAAACATGCACTCACACACACATTTATGCAGGCACATACACACACAAACACACACACTACACTCACACACACATTTATGCAGACACAAACATGCACCCACACACACATTTATGCAGGCACATACACACACAAACACACACACTACACTCACACACACATTTATGCAGACACAAACATGCACTCACACATACATTTATGCAGGCACATACACACACAAACACACGCACACATCCACTCCCACACACGATTGTGCCAACGGTGAAGGGATTCAATTACTTTTTAGTGAAGTATTTGCACAAAAACATTCAAATGAATTCAAACTCTGGGGAAGGTTTTCATCCAGAAATGTGAAGATTAAAAACTGCACAGTTGAAGCTAGCTAAGTTAGCGAAGTTTGTTCATTAGCTAATGCTAACTAGTTGCAGCTGAATTTCTATAACCGTAATTTCAGTCAGAACTCATTGGTTTACCATGTGTTGATTTTAATTTGATCAAAGACCCAAAAACATTTTGGAGAAACAGAAACCTGACCCGGTTCTATCAGGTTGAACAGTTATTGCAGTCCCGCAGCAAACCACTGCTAGCTAGCATCAGATAAAGAAGGAGTGAGAGCCGTCCCTGGACGTCAGACCCATTAAGAACCCTTTTTGCTCGACTCAGTTGAGGGGGTTGTCATGGTAATTAAGATTTGCATTCTCATCCCTAATTAATCCCCAAGGTGTCAATCAAAACGCTTGCTTTTTTTTCTTCAACAGATACATGTAACTAAACTTTTAATCCCAGTCATTATAAACTTCCCTTTGCTCGCTCGTGTATAAGAATAATCCTTCTTTAATCCCGCGTCTGGCCAGAGACTCGCTCACGTCTTTTGACCACTAATCGGCCCAACCTTCCTCCGTGCGGCTCGGTGTCGCTCACAAAGACCCGCTTTCACTCCTACCGGGCTTTCCAACGGTGATACCGGCAGCACGAGGTGACGTTTTTAACAGGTTCTTTTTTTACGTTTTCTCTGACAATTGGTTTTGCACAAATTTTAACAGAACTCAAAAGACAAAGGACATGAGTGGAAACAAGTTTAGACAGTGGAGTATTTTAACTTTTTAGAATTGCGTGTTGAATTAGTGTGTTTTTGGAAATGTATTCACTGAGTTGTGGACGCTTTTTTGGCTCTTTGGTGTGTTTTGGATATTATTATTATTATTATGGATACCTTGCTGTGTTTGATATGACTATGTAATATAAAATTTAATTCAATAAAGTAATTTAAAAAGCGAAATATCTAGGGTCTTAACTACTCGCCTGGTCAGAAATTAATGCAACAGCCATCTCCGACCCACTCCTGTAAAAGCAGTGGGTCGGAGATGGCGGTTGCATTCATTTCTTCCAGGAAGGTAAAAACGAGTCAACAAAAGCTTTGATTTCATGACGATACTTTGACTCTCCAAGATGCAGTAAGTCCCTCATCATGACCCTGTTTTGAACTTATTACTTTATAAAGTTCTTCCCCGTCTGAAAATCTGGGCGAACAAAAGGTTACGACGGCGAGAGTCAATCATGACGTCATAGTGGTCTCCACTCCGCCTCGACCTCCAGCTCGCTGTAATCACACCCAGCTTTCTTTGTACAACGAGTCTCTTGGAGTGGACTTCTGGTATCGATGACGCGCGGTGACAAACGTCAACGCCCGACCAATGACGGCGGTCGCGGGTGTCGCTACGGTTCGTCTCCACCGTGGCGTTGTGACGGCGAGGAGGAAGTGCTGACGCCGCACGTGAAGGCGCACATGCGGCAGGTTCTGCTCATGAAAGGCAGCAGCTGAACTCGATCAGAGGGAAAACACGAGAGGGAAAATTCTTCATTCCGGGAAAACAGTGCGACTCCGTGTGTTTGCTGGTGTGGGTCCGAGACTGATGCCGCGTCTTCTTATCAGCGCCGCTGCAGACCCGACGTGTTCTGGCTGCAGACGCACACACTCGTGTCTCCACGTGACTGCATCTGAGGGTGAAGAATGTTTGCTGCTGCAGAGCTTCAGACAAGTGACGGGTTAACTGTCACTCATCCATCGAATCTAGACTCAAGTCAACATCGTTTGTTAATTGAGTCTCTCCTTCAGAAATGTCATCTGTTTAGTAACTGTGCAAGTAAGTAAGTAAGTTATTTGTATTTATATAGCGTTTTTCCAGACCAGGGTCACAAAGCGCTTAAACAAATCAAAACAATATTCAATAAAGTATATATTTTAAAGGTCAAGATAAAACTGATAACACAACAGGAGTTCCAGAAAATCAAGGAAAAGCCTGAACAAATAAAAAGTTCCTAAGATGATTCTTGAAGGAGTCAGTAGATCATCAAACACAGAGTGAGAGGAAGATCGTTCCAAGGCTTAGGAGCAACAACCTGGAAGGATTTCTCTCCTCTGGTCCTGAAGTGTGTTCAGGAACCATCAGTAGATTCTGATCCACAGACCTCAGAGCCCGAGCTGGGGTGTAAGTCTGGATCAGATCAGTGATGTAAGGAGGAGTCTGACCATGAATAGATCTGAAAGTAAGAACCAGAATTTTAAAGTTGATCCTGAAAGAAACTGGCAGCCAGTGAAGAGTTTTAAGGATCGGAGAAATGTGAGTTCTTCTACTAGAGCAGGTCAGACAACTATTTATCAAAAGAAAGTGCTTGATTTGTTCTGCTCCAGTCATGAATCCTGACTACAGATGAGCGACTAGCAAAACGAATGAACCAAATAACCTGATTAACTAAATGACGTGCCAGTAAACTGTTGTATCAAATTTGTCCACAACCAGATAAATGAAGATAAAGTTAAATTGTAGTCGAATAAAATGAAGAATATTGTGAACACATCAGCATCAATAAGACATTTCATGCAACGCAACTTTGGATTCGATATAAATAAACGTAGCTTTTCGTTGCAGGAGAAACTCGTGTTTTAACTAGTCTGACTAGGATCGTCTTCAGTAACCGTCGTACGTCACTGTTCTCTTGTGCAACCGTGGATTTGACTTAACTCCACTTAATTCCAGCAGGACTTTTCTTTCCTCCTCCATCTCTGTTGTGCCGCAGAGTGCATCCACCACCTACACTCCATTAGCCTGCTCCGCACTTGACTCCAGGTCTCTGCTGCCGTTTTCTCTGCTGCCTCCCCCGAGGGCGGGAGGACTTTTTTTTTTCAGAACCCGCTGAGGAGAAAAAAAACTAAACGGTTGAAGCCGTTATATATGCAGCGGAACACATGGATTCAGTGAAATGATTGTGATTCAGGGTCCGATTGTATGACATCACCGTGTTTTTGTGTTGCAGTGTTGCTGCGCGAGGAGGTGGTCCAGCTTCAGGAGGAGGTCCACCTGCTGAGGCAAATGAAGGACATGTTGACGAAAGACCTGGAGGAGACGCAGGGAGGCTCCAGCGCCAACCTCCTGTCGGCCACGGAACTGCGGGTGCAGCTCAGCGAGAAGGAGCAGGAGCTGGACCGGGCCAAGGAGTCGTCACAAGGTCAGCAGCCGACGCCGAAGGTCGATCATTCTGAGTCAACTTGGTTACAGGAAGTCCTTTTTTGATCAGTTCAAATTGTTCTGGATCATATGATTGTGTTTATTTTTCACAGAGACAGACGTCATAAAATAATTTTTACATTTTACATTTTTATACGTATATTTGGTCGATTATTATCTTTCCTTATCATGTTTGAAATAAAGTTAAAAGAAAAATTGAGCTTCAAATAACTAAAATAAGATTTAATCAGAATATTTATTAATGTCATTTTTCAAGTCTTTAATTAAATGATGATAAGATGTTGGAAAAAGTAAATGTAATCATTACTTTTATGATCATTATTTTGTATCCTAATTATTAAATACATGAGAAAACAAGATCACATTAAACCAAACTGAACTTCTGGGAAGTTGATTCAATATATTATTAAAAAATATTTGGTGTCATTTCTCAGCTAAAGACTTTAAAACAAGACGAATGTCTTTATTGATTTAATGACATTGTTCACGAGAATCAATATGAGTGTAGGATATATGTATTTTTACATATAAAAACAAGTTAATTTAACCAGAAATATGTGTTTTATAGTGTAAAACCAAAGTGACTGATGAATTCTAATGATAAACAGAGACGAGAGGCAAGACTTCTCTTAAACATCTTGTAAAGTGAGTTCTAACTTTTGCCTTCATCATCCGTCCTTTTATTTTCATCTCCTGTAACAAGCAAACTCATTTTACGCTACATTTACTAGAATGTTTGGCCTAATGAGAATCTTATGATCCGTGAAACACCAGCACTTGATGAATATATATATATGTGCTCGAATCTTACTTACTTACTCGTTGTTTTTAACACTTCATGTTGAAGTTGATTCCATCAAGAAAAAATATATATATATATATATATATATATATATATATATATATATATATTAATATGTGTTTATATATTCAGCTGCTTAATTTATTTGCTTAAATAGATACAATATTTAATAATAATAACAAGCGCGAAGGAAGCTTCAAAAAAGTACTTTCAGCTGTGATGGAAATGAATGTAACCACCGTCACCGACCCTGTGCTGGGGGGTCGTCCAGACAAAGTCACACCGTGACGAACATATTAAAATAATAAATGAGAGAGTTTGAATGAGTCAGGAAAAGGTGGAAAATGGATTGAGTGCCGGGATCTGTTTTTAATTTTCTCCAGTATATAGTCGTAATTAAAAGTGTGTTGAGATAACTTTTGTGAGTACAAAGATACATTAGTGTGAGACTGGACGGGTGACCTCAGCTGTCAGAGGTCAGGTTGCACTTGAATGAAAGGTTACTTTACAAACCTGGCAGTTTGTTCGCTGCCAACCTTTAGTTCATAAGCTAAAATAAATGTACTTTATTTATTAATGTGAAATAAATGGGTGGATTAGAAGTAACTCGCTGGTAAGGTCAGCGTGTCTCCTGTGTTTGTGTTTAAGTTGTGTGTTGTGTTGCTGCAAGGGTCACAGGCAGTGAGCCATTCGCTCATAAACCCTGGTTGCGTAACTGCTGTGGAACTGGTTTCTCATGCAAAACGTTGGGAAGGAGACGCGAGCGTTGACAGCAGGAATGTTTAGAGCGTCGCACGTGTTGCGACCGCGGTCCCTGCTCACAATCCCATGAGGTTACGTCATCGCCGTTATAACCAGAAGTCACATCTAATCGATAGTGGAGGGAGTGGGTTCTGGTGAGTCTTCCTTCAGACCGTGACGTCACACTTTTAATCTTAACTGGATCTTTCGTTCAGGCGACGCACACTGCTGCCCCCTACTGGACGCACCGTCTCGCACCCTCTCTTCCTGTCAACTGTTGCTAAAAAAAGCGAACTGACTTTGTGTTCCAGCCATGAAGGCGGATCGGAAGCGTCTAAAGGTGGAGAAGGGAGATCTGGTGAGTCAGATGCAGCAGCTGTACACCACACTGGAGAGCAGAGAGGAGCAGCTGAGGGAGTTCATACGCAACTACGACCAGCACCGGAAGGTAAACCCAACTAGCAAGTTAAAGAGACTCGTTTGAAAGATATATGACGCGATCTTCTCAGGAGAGCGAAGATGCCGTGAAGGTTCTGGCCAAGGAGAAGGACCTGCTGGAGAGGGAGAAGTGGGACCTGAGGCGGCAGAGCAAGGAAGCCACGGAACAGGCCAACGTCCTGCGTTCTCAGCTGGATATGAAGGAGAACCGGATCAAAGAGCTGGAGGCCGAGCTCACGATGGTGAGTCACTTCTTGCCCGGAACGCAATCACGCCACCTACGTGTCATTATCCGCCGTGTAATTATGGCCGAAGAACTCGGGAGCCGACGCTCCAGTGTGTTTACTCCGTTCGATGCACTCGTCCTCCACTACAGCCTCTAATGCTGCCAGGAAACTCTTTTTTTTTTTGTTCCTTCTCCTTCTTCTCCTCTATCACTGCAACTGTTGCTGCATCACATCATTATTGCAGACGCATCAGAAGTGTCGACGACGAGCCAGACGAGAGGATGATGACATGATTCACTTCAAGAGTGTTTACTGCCAATTAATGAACCCGTTTTTTGTTTTAAAAGACAGAAAACTTTAGTTACACTTGGATCCGACTTGACTATAAACATTATTTTTATTTGGCCTGTTTAATGTTAGTGGATATAGTCTTCTGGTCCAATCAACTCAAGTGCCATAGCTTGTGTTTTTGCTCCGAGCTCACGACGTTTTGAAGACCATCTACCCACCTTTAAGTGAAAATAGTGACGTTTTGATCCATTGGCCGACGTTGACGGTGGATTAGATCAGAGTAATAACAATAATACATTTTATTTTAAGGCGCCTTTCTTGGCACTCAAGGTCGCCATACATACATCAAACATTTAAAACGCAACAATAAAATATGTATAAATAAAAAGTAGCAGACAAGGGTAGAGGAATAGCATCAAATGGAATAAGCCGTTTAACTACTTCATGTCACCTAAAGGGAAACAGAATGTGTTGATTTAAGTGTCTCTTAAGTAGATCTTGGACCTCTATTGTACTCATCAGTATGTGTCTGTTTGTGCAAAACTCTCTTTTAACTAAAATATTTACATTAGAAAATGTATTAAGCCCCGCCCACTAAACAAACTTTGTTTTAATCTGGAGATTAAATCTTATTTACGATAACCACACGCACTCTGCAGTGATTGGTCGAGCATCAAGGTTTGTCACCGCACGTCACCTAAACCGTGAGCCTCCACCCTCAGGAGACTTGTTGTATAAACAAAGCGGGCATGATTAACGGGTTGGAGGAGGAGTGAAGACCATGATTACGCCATCATGGGCTTCGCTCTCGTAACCTCTCATTTGCCGAGATTTCAGACGGGAAGAACTTTATAAAGTATTAAGTTCAAAACATGGTCATAATGAGAGACTTACTGCATCTTGGAGAAGAACATTTGAAACATGTGAGTCGGGAGAGTTGGGTTTTCATGTTAGTTTCCCTTTAAGAAGATTTATTTCACAGATTTATTCTACAAATATGAAAAAGTTTGATTTTTTTTTTTTTGACAAATGCATTTTCAAGACACACACAGTTTCAAGTGTAGCATCTCATGAGTTGTGTTGTGATTCTCACGACCCGTGACCACTTTGACACGCGTGTTCACTCGTCTCTTCAAACTTCCTCCTCAAGGCCAAACAGTCGCTGGCCACGCTGACCAAAGACGTACCCAAGCGCACCTCGGTGATCGTGTCCACGGAGCCCGTGGTGAACGGCAGCCAGGAGTGGGTGATGCACCCCGACCTCCCGCTCACCGCCGCCATCCGGCAGAGCCAGCAGACGCTCTACCACGGCCACAGCACGGACCGACAAGGTGAGTCCGTGATCCAGCGCCGCCTCCGAGGGCCGCCTGCCAGCTTGCTGCTCCTCACACTAACCTGGGGTTTCCTCACGTTTCTGTACTAATGCTGGGACTTTTGTCTGAACGTCTGTTCGTGTCTGTGTGTGTGTGTGTGTGTGTGCGTCCACGTGACGTCCAGCCGTGGTCAGGATCAGCCCCTGCCACTCCCGACAGCCGTCCGTCATCTCGGACGCCTCGGCGGCCGACGGCGACCGCTCCTCCACGCCCAGTGACATCAACTCGCCGCGGCACCGGACCCACTCCCTCTGCAATGTAAGACCTGCCTGGCCCCCCCGACCAAGTAAAGAACCCCCTCAAAACTCTCTACACTGACCTCGAGCTTTTCTCCTGCCTGTGTGTGTGTGTCTTGTGGTGGTGGGTGACGCTTGCCTGCACCTCCATTAACACGGGGTTTTTTTGTTGCCATAGTTGGTGAGTGGTTAAAGGTTAAAGGTTAAAGGTTATGATGTGTAGTTCAGGAGGGAAATCTAACTTTACTTCAGATTAAACCAGGTTAATTATATAATTGCTACAATGAAAGAAACAAACATTAGATCCACCAAATGTATGTTATAAATTCTATTAAATTTAACTTGAGTGGTTAATAAAAAACACACTTTCAATCTCCAATTAAACAATCGAAACAATATTCAATAAAGTATATATTTTAAAGATAAAGATAAAACTGATAACACAACAGGAGTTCCAGAAAATCAAGGAAAATAGAAATTTGGTGATTTAAAATTGATGCATGTTGTCTGATCATCCGAAAAACATTATTTCAAGAAACATCTTAAGATGTTTTTATTTGTTCAGGCTTTTCCTTGATTTTCTGGAACTCCTGTTGTGTTATCAGTTTTATCTTGACCTATAAAGTATATACTTTATTGAATATTGTTTTGATTGTTTAAGCGCTTTGTGACCCTGGTCTGGAAAAGCGCTATATAAATAAAAATTACTTACTTACTTACATTGTAGGGTGTAGTACCTCCCTTTTACGCTAGAGGCAGTGTTCAACATTATACACAGATGTAGTGGGAATAAATGGTTTCATTTTAGTAAAGGTAATAAATTAAAAAAACAGTCATTAGATACATTTATTTTTAAAAATGAAGTTAATATTTGAGATATTCTATCAGATTTACACGTGTGTTGTTATAGCTTTAAACGGAGCATTCATTCAGAAGGAGGAAGTTGTCGGTAAAAAAGTTAGTTTTGGAAGGGGGTTTGGTTTTGTCGCCTCAAACCCTCGATGACCCGTGAACTCTCCTGTGTGTTGTGTCCAGTCCATGGAGGACCTGGAGGACCAGAAGCGTAAGAAGAAGAAGGAGAAGATGACCCTGGGCTCGCTGTCTCGGGTGTTCGCTCGAGGAAAGCAGCGCAAATCACTGGACCCCGGCTTGTTTGATGGTACACCCACACCCGATTATTACATAGAGGAGGATGCCGACTGGTGATGCTGAGCGTGCGTGTGTGTGCGGCCAAATGTGTACAGAGTGTAAGTGGAATGAATATTGAGAGGGTTGAACTTGGACGGGAAAAAGCTCCTCCCATCAGTGTACAGTACATCACCCTCGACTTGTATGTTTGTAAATTATATATATATTTATAGATGTACGCATATGTATATATGTTTACATGGATATAAATATATAACTGGGGTTATTATTACATCATGTAGACGCGTCAATGCTGTAATATCTTCCAAATGTCTTAATGTTTTGTGTTTTTTACAACTGGAGACTTGAAGGACTGATGTTCATGTGTCAATAACTGTCTTTTTATTTGTTAGTTCTTTTTTTTTTTTTTTATCCTTCGCTTTCCAACCGCACACGCAAGAAGCCCATCGATTAGGGAGAAGAATCGTTACGGCAAACGGTGTCGTTTATTGATCCATAAATATGTTATGAATAACTGTGATCAAGGTGTTCTAGTCACAGGACTCTGGTTTCCTCCCCCCCCCAAAAAAAACACCTGTCAGAGAGTGGATCGAGCGTATTTCACCACCAAAAACAATTTATTTAGAAAGTCAAAAGTTGTGTTTTGATATAAATAATTTATACTTATATATGGAAAAAATGAAATATTTTTATCACTAAAACGCAATTCGTATTGTATTAACGACAATTTCTAATTCATTCGGATATTTATACGTTTAAATATCAAGACAAGACATATTTGTGATTTAAAAAAAAAAAAAGAAGTCATATTTTAAGTCGGAAATATGACTGTAAATGTAACAAATCTCCAACTCAAGTTTAAAAAATGAGTGACAGAAATCCTCATAATTGTCGATGGATTTTAGACTTCCTGCTTAAAATCCAAGTTTCAAACGTGAAAATTATCTTTTCTTTTAAACTCTTCCCATGAACATCCGTCTGTGGGTAGATGTGTCCGATGCATCTCTAACGCCCACAACTGCACCCCTGGCTAGCTGGGATTAATATGTAGCCGATTAATATCTCTGAAGAGTTAAGGTCTCTGGTCCAGGACTGACAGGGAGGATTCACACTGTTCTCAAAAGATCATTTTGTCTCTGAAGCCTCATGACATCGTTTACGTGCCAACATACGACCAGGAATGTGCGTTCAACACCTGCATGTACCCCTGACTTGCTTGGATTAGGCATCCATGCATCTCCAACCAAGTGAATAACTCCACACTCGTGTGTTGTCCCAGGTTATTGTACCCCCCCCCCCCCCCACCCTCTCTGCATTATGAATGCACCCCCTTTGTTGCCTTCGTTCTGTGAATAAAATCCCTCTTCCTTTTCTTGCAAATGTGGCCCCAGAATCATTTGTTAGGTTTTTATTTAAAGAATTCAGAGTCACATATTTATCAGCCAGATGTTCGAGGAGGTGATTTTCAAAGTGGATATAATTGAAATGAAATCCTATTTTAAAAATAAAAACCAGTAACTGAACAGCGTCCATGTCGGAAGTTTTCTGTTCCATGTGTGTTTCCTGTGTCCCAGTCTTAACGTGTCTCTCCCCCTCGCTGGCCACGTTGAGGGGCGTCTCTCTCCGGGCCAGTGAGAAGATCCTCATCTGTTCCTCTCTGGGATTATTCATGTGCACTCAAACCCTGTGGGAACGCAAACATGCACTCAAGGTGGATTTCTTTTAAGATACTGCATGACGTGTTGTGGCCAGCATGCGAGGATAGAAGCAGGTAAACACGCGGATTCCATCGTGTATGAATCAGTGTTTTCCTTGTGCTCAGCATGTTGGTGGATGAATAATCCCTGTGTCGCCAGTACATTAACAAAACTGTCGCATAATAACGACACCATATTTCACACCTTTAACTCTGCTTGTGAATAATGGTAGCACCATCTTGTGGTCAAGGTTGAGAACTGCACTGTAAAACACTAGGCTTTGTTTACAACAATGTATTCCAATTTAGTTTATAAGACGTTTCCACACATTTAAGCTTCATAACTGTAATGTTTTCTCTACTGTTCTCATAAATAATACGTTTATTTTATTTCAAATGTATAACAAGTGTTCAGGGCCTCGTGTAATAAAATCAACGAAGCATTTTGACAACCATAATGCCAGTAACAATCTCATAATACATGACATTTCTTCATTATTAAACGTCAATTGAACACATATTGTCAAACTCCACATGTTAAATCTCATTAAAGCAAACCGCTGAAGGCACAGTTCAGTAGTACAGTTACAAATTCAGTAACTTAATCCATTATTTTATTGGAAGAAATGGTTTAGAAAAGGTAACGGGTGATGTCAGACATCATTAAGAGATTAGAAAAAATGAATAAAATGATCATTTGACGGTGAAGACTTGAATGTAGTGCACAAAAAAGTCTAACATGTTGAATATAGTATTTATTAAATAAAAACTAAATTATTGAAGATAAAGAAAAACCTTAATATTCAGATTAATTGACATTTGTGAAATAAAAACAAAAGTTTGGAATAAAAAGCGAAGTTAAAAAATATATATATATATATATATATATATATATATATATATATATACTGTATATTGTTGAAGAAAGAAAACTAATTCCAAAAGGAAATGATGACTGTGAAATAGAATTAATTGTCCTTCATATTTGAGATGAACCAAACAATAAAGTTGTGTGTGTGTATGTTAGACTTATCAGATAACCTTAATATTATATATGATCCTACATAATGTCCACCTCCCTGTGACCTCTGACCCCTCCCGTGTGTGTGGCACCACTCAACTTCTCCTGAACTATCCAGACTCTGACACGCAGCAGAGCCTGTCGGACGGCGAGGATCAGCTGGACCGACTCCAGCAGGTGGAGCTGACCCGGAGCACCTGCATGTCTCTGTGGCGGGCCGGGGCGGTGCTGGCCTGGCTGGAGGTGGTCATGGGCATGCCCATGTACGCCCGGGCCTGCTCCGAGAACGTCAAGAGTGGGAAGGTTCGTGGATCTGACGGCGTAAAGCAGAACAGCACTACGTGTGTTTGTGTTTAGATATTTTTCCCATTAAATCTGTGTATAATGTTGAACACTGCCTCCAGCGTAAGTGTGAGGTACTACACACTACATTGTCACCAGTCTGACTATAATTTCAGAAATAAAGTATGCGACAAATGTGTTTTTTGGATGATCAGACAACATGCATCCAATCCTAGATAATTATTTATACTATAGGTGTATCATTTACCTCGCAATTATTTTTAAGACTCATTTGAATCATATTAGTCTGGTATTAAAATCATCGTCCCTGACATCAAGGTTAAAAATAACTTTGGAAATAGAAGCTTCAAAAATAAATAAGATTTTTCAAATCAAAGAATATTTTTAACTCAACCGTTGCACAACTCCACACATGTAGGTGTCCCTAAAGTGTTGTGTCAGATGTCCTCAAAAGTGGCCTAACTACATATGTGTGTGTGTGTGTGTGTGTGTTTAGGTTCTGCTGGGACTCACAGACGAGGACCTGGAGCTGGGTTTGGACATCAGTAACCCCATTCATCGCAGGAAACTCCGACTGGGCATTGAGGATTACAGGAGAGCGGAAGGCGATCAAGGGTGGGTGACGGTACCCCAGAGACTCGTAAAAGACCTGTAACAGTGCTCGTTGTTGTAGACTGTCCAAGGCGTCGGAGATGGACCACCACTGGGTCTGCACGTCCTGGCTCAGCGACGTGGGGCTCTCGCAGTACTCCCAGGTCTTCCAGACCCACCTGGTGGACGGACGGGTGCTGAACTCTCTGAGCCGCAGAGACCTGGAGAGGTTCTTCAACGTCTCGGAGCAGTTCCACCAGACCAGCCTTCTCCTGGCCATCCAGCTGCTGCAGATGCTCGGCTTCGACAAAGAGGTCAGACGGAGTTCACGTGACACGTCTTGCGTGTGACCTCTTGCATTAACACACAGAGAAGCAACAGTCAGGTGTGTGTGTGTGTGTGTGTGTGTGTGTTGTTTCAGGCCCTGCAGGCGCGACGCACAAAGTGTGAGCATCAACACAGAGACCCCATTGTTTGGACGTGTCACAGAGTCATGAAGTGGGTCAGAGACATTGACCTCAAGGTGAGTTCCTGGTGCTTCTGAACCGCCGACACAATGGTTCGGCATCGTGAGTTAATTACACGTTAATAAACGTGATATAAATGTCAACTGTTTCAGGAGTTTGCAGACAACCTCCAGGGTAAAGGGGTTCACGGCGCCCTGATGGTGCTGGAGCCGTCGTTCGACACCGACACCTTGGCCAGGGTCCTGGAGATCCCCGGGAACAAGCACATGCTGCATCGCCACTTGTACGAGGAGCTGAGATCCCTCTCCGCTCCACACAGGTAGGATATAAAGATCTATAGTTTTCACCCGCTTCAATTCAAAAAAAACTTCAGAAAAATTGCTGTATTTGCTGTGGACAATTTGGAAAAAAAACAATTTCCCGAAGGAGACCTCCTGAGGGATCAATAAAGTTCTACCTAACCTAACCTAACCTAAAAGCCGACAACAAAACATGTGGCAGCTGGACGTAAAGGGGGAGTAACTATCATGTGCACATTTTCCAATAATGTTTTAGTTTAAACATGTACCTAAGAAGTATTAACGGCTGTCAAACTAAAGATCCTCACTCACGTGGACAATATTAAGGAAGTATTCTTGAGTATCAAGCATGGAGTGCATTATGGGTACTTTTATTTTTTCTCAACACTTCTGAAGACATTTGAATCATTTTCCTTCTTTAATTTATCTATATTGAATTACTTTCTATTTTTTTTAATCCTGGTTCCTTTTGAAGCTATACTTGACATTTGAACTCCTTCTAAGAAGAGATCAATAATTATATCATTAAAAATGTAATCTGACGACGTAATGTATGTACGTATGTGTGTGTGTGTGTTTACGTAAGCCAACATTGGCGCCTTTATTCAGGATAAACTCAATATAATTTGGTTAACATTATAAACACTTTGTTCATGCTCTATTTATAAATCGCAGATGTCAGTGTGTGTATAATGTTGAACACTGCCTCCAGCGTCAGTGTGAGGTACTACACCCTACAATGTCTCAAGTGTGGCTATAGTTTCAGAAATAAAGTATACGACAAAGATGTTTTTTAGAGGATCAGACAACATGCATCCAATCCTAGATAATTATTTATACTATAAGTCTGTCATTTACTTAAGTCTATCATACACTCAACATTTGATCATATTACTCTGGTATTAAAAATCGTGTGATTGATTATAAATATCAACATTAAAAATGTAATGTTGAGAGTAAAACAAAGTTAGACATGTAGCCTTTTAAGACTCGTATCTGGTGTCATTGATTCCACAGTGATGCTGAAGCTGCGGAGGCGAACCCTCCCTCGTCGGCTGCTGTCACTCGCCTGGCGGAAGAAAGAGCATCCGTGCGACGACTGGTCAAGGTAGGGATGAGGTCTGACTCAGTCTCAGCAAACGTGAAATCATGTGGCTTCAGAGTGATGATCTGTTGACGGACAGGCTGAATAATAGGTTAGTGAGACCAGCAGGATAACAACAAAAACACAGAAAAGATAATGATTGAATTGAGTTTATTTTTGTCGAGTCATGCTTCTTTTTTTTTTAGTTGAACAGTGGATATTTTTTCAATCATTAAGTTAATCTATAAATAAAAGGTAAATTTAGTCTCCAATAAAACAAAGTTGTATTTTCAGAAGCTTGAAGATTTACTCTCCTTGCGCTTGATGGATCTACTGACTCCTTTAAGAAACATCTTAAGATGTTTTTATTTGTTCAGGCTTTTCCTTGATTTTCTGGAACTCCTGTTGTGTTATCAGTTTTATCTTGATCTTTAAAGTATATACTTTATTGAATATTATTTTGTTTGTTTAAGCGCTTTGTGACCCTGGTCTGGAAAAGCGCTATACAAATAAAAATTACTTACTTATTACTTACTTACCACGTCAGTTGTGGACGTTCATAATCCGTATCATGATTCATTGTAGGTGATCTGGTTTTTAACATTTAACTATATTTATACTGCAGTACATCATAAAAGGGCCTGAGTTTATGTTCTCAAAGGATGTCCAACAAATTATGTTTATAACTCCCACATATATATTTATGTTGAGGTCCCATAATGCACGGAAAAAATCAAACTGAACCTGGTTAGTGTCAAAAATGCAATCATGGATCATGGAATTTCAACTTTACTCCTACTACGTTTGCTAATTTAACAAATAGTCCTAATAAATATTTGCCGTTACCTGTCTTTTTTAACCGCCCGAGTTTCAATGAAAGAGGATTAATCCCGTCCGTGTGTCTCTCTTTGGATCCAGAGCCGATAATGAGCCTTTATCTCCTCCAGAGTCCACTGAGGTTTCGTGCCAGCAGCCAGTCGGTGGAGCGCAGCAGCTGCAGCTCTCTGCCTAAGGAGGCCCGAGTCCAGGCTCTTTCCCGGGCCAAGGCCAGCCCTGTGCACACCTACACCAGCGTGGAGATCACCAACGTCTGATCCCCGAGCGACGCCACGTCCAGCTCAACATTGTTTACATGGACACGACTCGACAGCACTGTTCTTACGATGAAAGAAGTCCATTAATGCCTTCAGTCTATGGAGAAGATATCGCTGCACTTTTGGTTTGAATCATTAACAATGTTTTTATCTTTTCATTCAAACGCTGGAATAAGTCATACGGACTGATTCAAAACTTCTGACGTGCACGACTGTTTCATCGATATTCACACGTGTAGCCTGAGACCATCAAATACATTATCGACTGTTTTCTCCATCAGATGTTTATACTGTACAAACTGTGGTCGGCTGATCATCTGACCCGTCCGGTTTATACAACTCAACCTGTTTTTTGGGCTTACTCGCTTAAAAGTGAAGGTCATGAAGGTAAACGTCTGAACTGGTTCCACCACTTTCCACGTTCTCTCTGTGAAACTACGGATCTGTGCAACCCGTCTGTACTTTGTTGTCAATTTGTTACATTAAATATTACATTTACAACCTGATGTTCACGAAGCCTGGTTATTAAGCACAACTAGATCATGAGTAGGATGTCGAACATCTTTTTTTTTTGGGGTTGGCATGAATCACCGATGAAATAAATACTAGTTCGAAAAGGTACGTGGATCGCAGAAGCAGGGTCGTTTGAAGGTCACTTGTCAGTCTGGAAACTCTTGTAGGATTTGCTTGTCAAGATTAATTTCCGTCTTTTTCCAGGTATTTTCTTTTCTTCTTAAGTATTTACTGACATAATTAAAGTGTGCAGGATGGAGGTGCGCCGGATAAATAGCTCGTCTGTTCTTAAGATGGCAAAGAAGTCGTGGATGAATCAGATTCAGAAACCTTTATTGTCAGTGTTGTAAACACAGCATAGTATTTTTGTGGTGGCTGTACAGAAAATGCAGTGATTGTTGAAAGGGACTCGTTTCTTTAAACAAAGTGGGGCGAGGTTACAGTTTTCTCTCGTAACCTCTCTTTCGCTGGGATTTCAGACGGGGGAGAACTTTATAAAGTAAAGTTTTGAAACATGGTCATGATGAGGGACTTACTGCATCTTGGAGAGGAAGATTCAACATTTGAAACAAGAGAGTCAGGAGAGTTGGAGTTTGACATTAGTTGCCCTTTTAAATAACTAATACTTTCTTCAACTGAGAAAAATCTCTAAACTTAGGAATATGATGTCACAACACGATCTGGAGTTTATAATCCATGCGTTTGTGTCTTCTTGTTTAGACTATTGTAACAGTTTAAGCAAGAAGGATCTGTCTCGCCTGCAGTTAATACAAAACTCTGCAGCAAGAATTCTGACCCGCTCTAGTAGAAGAACTCACATTTCTCTGATCCTTAAAACTCTTCACTGGCTGTCAGTTTCTTTCAGGATCAACTTTAAAATTCTGGTTCTTACTTTCAGATCTATTCATGGTCAGACTCCTCCTTACATCAGTGATCTGATCCAGACTGTTGCTCCTAAGCTCTGGAACGATCTTCCTCTCCCTCTGTGTTTGATGATCTACTGACTCCTTCAAGAAACATCTTAAGACATGTTTATCTGTTCAGGCTTTTCCCTACATTTTCTGAGGCTCCTGTGTTTGTCTTATGTATCTTGATCTTTAAAAGTATATATTTTAACTGTGTATTGAGTTTGATTGTTAAAGCTCTTTGTGACCCTGTAAAGTCACTTTACAAATAACCTTAACTTACTTTACTTTAAACGTGTGTCCTTTATTCATTTCATAACTTAATGCAGTAGTGCAACATGATGATGAAATGAAATATCCCCTTTTCCTTTCCATTTTATATTTCAATTTTGAATGTTTTATTGACATCAACCTTTATTCCGGTTCCGTTCGTTTAGTCAACCGGAAGTGTGTTGCGACAGGTGAGGTTCGAAGGGAGGGCTGGCACTAGGACCTGGGGGAGGAGGAGGAAGCGGGCGAGGGTGGTTTCACTCTGTCGCGTGAACAAAGTTGAAGCGAAAATAGTTCGTTTGCGATTCACTTATTTAGTAGAAATACCTTATTTTTATTATTTTTTTTAAAGTCGTCAAGAAGTCAAACCTCCAGCGGACATTTTTTTTGTATGCCGAGTGTTTCTCTGTGGGTGTGATCGAGCTGAAAAAACACCTGTGTGGCTCAGGTGGAGGAAGTTCCAGGAGCCGTGAGCAGGTAAGGCCTCTCGCGACTCACCTGGGCCCAGCAGCGGGGAAGACCCTCTCTCTCCAGGTGTCCTGCTTCAATTCAGTAACTGACCCAATGTTTAGTAGTGGCAGGTGTTTTCAACTCTGGTGTAGAACTCTTGCTGCTGCTCTGTGTACCTGGATCACCTGGAGTTCCATGTTTTGACACCTGAGTGTTCGCTGCAGACACACCCGAGTCACTTTCAACTCGATCCCCGCGTAATTGATGCAATTTAATAAGAAGTTTTGGTGGAACTGGATTAGTGACCTCTTTGCTTAATAAAAAGAATGTTAAATGACGATCAAAACATTTTATTTTAATTTTGCCCTTTTTCCTGACTTTGCACATTTAAAAAATCTGTATAAACAGCTATGGTTTGGTAAAGATTGCTTTTTATTTTAACACCAGTATTAAAACACCTTTTTTTTTTAAAAATATTTAAATGTAAGTAAGTCATTTTTATTTGTATAGCGCTTTTCCAGACCAGGGTCACAAAGCGCTTAAACAATCAAAACAATATTCAATAAAGTATATACTTTAAAGGTCAAGATAAAACTGAAAACTGTTCCAGAAAATCAAGGAAAAGCCTGAACAAATAAAAACGTCTTAAGATGTTTCTTGAAGGAGTCAGTAGATCATCAAACACAGAGAGAGAGGAAGATCATTTCAAAGCTTAGGAGCAACAGCCTGGAAGGATTTCTCTCCTCTGGTCCTGAACTGTGTTCAGGAACCATCAGTAGATTCTGATCCGCAGACCTCAGAGCCCGAGCTGGGGTGTAAGGCTGGATCAGATCACTGATGTAAGGAGGAGTCTGACCATGAATAGATCTGAAAGTAAGAACCAGAATTTTAAAGTTGATCCTGAAAGAAACTGGAAGCCAGTGAAGAGTTTTAAGGATCGGAGAAATGTGAGTTCTTCTACTAGAGCGGGTCAGAATTCTCGCTGCAGAGTTTTGTATTAACTGCAGGCGAGACAGATCCTTCTTGTTTAGACATCCCACAAAAAAGGTATCTTATTCTATTACAAGAATATTATTACCTTCCAGCCACAAAAGCACACACACTGTATTGTCACATTAATTTATTTTTAATTTAGATCTGAGCACTGGTCACTACATTAAAATGAACTTGCATTTTTGCCTATAACTCTTAAAAAGAACCACCATTAAAATAATTCTAAACCTAAGTAGACATGAGGGTGAGTAGAAAATTAGTGACATTTGTATTTTAGGTGAAATATAATTCACTTCAGACGAATAAATCTCCAAGTAAATCAAATAAAAGCATTTAAAAACATGTGCAACTTACTTGCCAATCACCTTCTTCGTGGCAATATTGAGGTCATCATGATTTCTCTGAAGATGTGCAGTTTCCGTGTAGATTACATTTGAATAACAAAAGAAATGTTGACACAACTATGTTGAACTAATGTGTTGATTTAAGTGTCTCTTAAATAGATGTTGGACTCTATTGTACAACATCAATATGTGTCTGTTTGTACAAAACTCTCTTTTCACTGAAATAATGACATTAAATGTGCTTAAGCCTCGCCCACTGAAAACAGAGATCACCTCTGGTTCAAATATGGGTTTTTTACAATATTATCCCTTTAAACATGGAAATGAATGGAAAACTAAAATCACAACTGCTTTGTGAGTTGTATAAATGCTGCACCCGTACAACCTTGTAAACTCTTCACTGGCTTCCAGTTTCTTTCAGGATCAATTTTTAAAATTCTGGTTCTAACTATTCATGGTCAGACTCCTCCTTACATCAGTGATCTGATCCAGACTTACACCCCAGCTTGGGCTCTGAGGTCTGAGGATCAGAATCTACTGATGGTTCCTGAACACGGTTCAGGACCAGAGGAGAGAAATCCTTCCAGGCTGTTGCTCCTAAGCTTTGGAACGATCTTCCTCTCCCTCTGTGTTTGATGATCTACTGACTCCTTCAAGAAACATCTTAAGACATTTTTATTTGTTCAGGCTTTTCCTTGATTTTCTGGAACTCCTGTTGTGTTATCAGTTTTATCTTGACCTTTAAAATATATACTTTATTGAATATTGTTTTGATTGTTTAAGCGCTTTGTGTCCCTGGTCTGGAAAAGCGCTATATAAATAAAAATTACTTACTTACTTACTTACTAATCTTTACCAAACTTTTATTTTGGTCAGTTATGTGTATTTAAATGGCAGTCTTGTGAACCGGATAGTAATACACAAAACAGTCATTTAACAGGTGGATGTGAGGAAGAGGAGATGCATGCGTTGACTGGTCTTTATTCACAGGTTATAAATGCTGTGTAACTTGTCATGTTGCGCTTCATTTTTGTTATCGTATATGAACACGGATTATGGGGTCATCTCAGCCTGCAGAGAAAACATGATGTTGCTTTGATAATTGCAAAAGTAAAAACCGCTCGAGTGATGTTTCAAGTGAGGTGAGTCGATGCACCGGAGCACAGGCTGTGTTCGGATGAAAGAGGCTAATGCAGTTGTTCAGCTATTTTTGAACTTGTCTTGTAATTGTGAGGAAAGATAGACCAGAGAACAGTGTGTACTAGGACCCACACGGGGCCTTTTAATTGCCACTTATTGGCCCTTGTTGGCTTCCTGAGAATGAAAAATATGTCAATTGATTTTTTTTATCTATAGCTAGGAGCAGGAGGTATTAGGCAGTGACGGTCTTGGTAAAGATTGCTTTTTATTTTAACACCAGTATTAAAAAACTTTTCTTTTTCAATAATATTTAAATGCCACAAAAAAAGGTATCTTATTCTATTACAAGAATATTATTAACTTCCAGCCACAAAAGCACATACTCTACTAATGTGACATTAATTTATTTTAATTTAGTAAGCATTTATTTTCTGTGGATTCCTACACTATTGAAAGCACCACACTGGTGCCAATCCAATAAGAGTGTTTTTATTTTTTTTCGGAACAATCTGTTCCTTGTGTGAGTTACAGGCAAACATGTATGTCTCAATCATAGGAATAGAAATTGTGATTAAATCTTTTCTGGAGATCAAACTTGTTTACCATAACATCAACCAAATCTGCTGGGATTGGTCAAGCATCAAAGTTTGTCACCGCGCGTCATCGATTCTGCAAATTTTCGCCTCCAGGGGACTCACTGTATAAACAAAGCATGCACGATTTTTGCATTGATGGGGGAGTGAAGCCAATATTGCATCATTATAACGACTTCCACTTTTGAAACATGTGAGCGAGTCAAGAGAGTTTGGATTTCACATTCATTGCTTCCTTTATTGTTTCCTCGTGTCGCATCAATACCAGAGAGACAGTACAGACGAGCCCCCCGGAGCTATTTGCCTGTTTTTTAAGTGCGTCTGTTCGGAGATAAAGATCCGAGCACTGGTCACTACATTAAAATGAACTTGCATTTTTTGCCTATAACTCTAAAAAGGACCACCATGAATATAAGTCTGACCCTAAGTAGACATGAGGGTGAGTAGAATATGAGTGACATTTGTATTTTAGGTGAAATACACCTTTTTAGTATTTTAATTTCAGGAAATAAAACTCCAAGTATATCAAATAAAAGCATTTAAAAACATGTGCAACTTACTTACCAATCAGCTTCTTCGTGGCAATATTGAGGTCATCGTGATTTCTCTGAAGATTTGCAGTTTCCGTGTAGATTACATTTGAATAAGAAAAATAATTTTGTTTATGTTTTAACCAACTTATTCCTGATTAACGTTTTCCAGAAAGAATCCCTCTTTAAAAGCGAAATAAATGAATGTTCACTGATTTCTCTCTGACCTCAAGAAATTTGTTCGACGTCGTTACTGAACTTCATTGATGTTCAGATTTGTTTTGATGAACTTCTATTATATCTCTAGATGGTTGAGGATCGTCCCTTGTGTCACACTGCCTGAAGGGAAGTCGGGGACTTTCCAGGTTTTGATGTTTAATTGGACTTCAAACAATGTGAAATGATTTGACTCACAAATATGTTTTCTATCTGATTTTTTTCTTAATTTGTTTTAGAGAATCTATGTCTGTTATAAGAAACTCCCACGGATATCGTTCTAATGTCCAAACCTTGGGTCTAAAATGCCTGTAAACAGGCTTCGTTCTGGTTTTGTTTGATTTTAATTGCTGCTTAAGATTATAAATAATTAACACAAACTGCACCACATGATGACTGTAGAGCAGGTATCACCAACCCCTGTTAGAGTTTTATTTTTAAAATTGACTTATAACTTGCTTGTAATACCCACTATATTTCCAGTGCAGTGTTAATTGATTAAGACACAGATCTGCTCAGAATCTCGCTGTATCTGGATCTTATAATCCATGCGTTTGTATCTTCTAGTTTGGACTATTGTACCAGTTTTTTTTCGTGTCTAAACAAGAAGGAGCTGTCTCATCTGCAGTTGATACAAAACTCTGCAGTGAGAATTCTGACCCGCTCTAGTAGAAGAACTCACATTTTCCCCCGATCCTTAAAACTTTTCACTGGCTTCCAGTTTCTTTCAGGATCAACTTTAAAATTCTGGTTCTTACTTTCAGATCTATTCATGGTCAGACTCCTCCTTACATCAGTGATCTGATCCAGCCTTACACCTCAGCTCGGGCTCTGAGGTCTGTGGATCAGAATCTGCTGATGGTTCCTGAACACGGTTCAGGACCAGAGGAGAGAAATCCTTCCAGGCTGTTGCTCCTAAGCTTTGGAACGATCTTCCTCTCCCTCTGTGTTTGATGATCTACTGACTCCTTCAAGAAACATCTTAAGACATTTTTTATTTATGCAGGCTTTTCTCTGATTTTCTTGGACTCCTGTGTTTGTCTCATGTATCTTGACCTGTTAAAATATTTATTTTAACTGTGTATTGTTTTTGATTGTTAAAGCGCTTTAAGACCCTGGTCTAGAAAGGCACTTTAGAAATAGAAACAATTAGAAATAAAGTCTTAATATCAGACTATAAACTCCCTCCTCTGTTTTCTCTTGTAGATAATTAAATGTTATAAATGTATTACAAAGTACTTTCGTAGGAGCTTTTCCAAAACATATTGTTAAAGAACTAAATAAACCTGATAGGAACATCAACTAGACCACACGGGGCGATCGAGAGCCAGTGGAAGGGGTTTAAGTCAGAGGATGCTCTATGTTGACATATGTTAATAGTTTCAACCCACTTTTAGAAACTTGACAGTCAGCAGATCCTTGAGAGGAGCGTGTACAACTCATAGTTTCATCGAAAATATCTGCTTCTCTAAGCGGCGCTGGGTCCGGGCCCAACGTTAAGTTGGAGCCGGATCCGTGTTGTGCAGCAAACCAATCATATTTTCCAGCCAGCAACTTGGACACCAATGGAGCGTTTAATGAACCGCAGAGCAACAGTCCCACATTGTTCCGGACCAGGTGCCGACCAGATGTGCTGCGTTTATTGCCCTGGTGTACAGTTTCTGGATCGAATGAAAGCTTCCTGCGGTGTTTCGTCATGTGAGCATGTTCCCGGCTCGGTTATGGTCCATGTGCATGTTTCATCCATGTTCCACTGCGAGCGGGTCGACGTATTTTTGACGACTTTAATGAGTTGTGTACATTTTAGATGGTAGGAAACCATGTAGGTGTACACAAGTATGTGTAGAAGTTTACCCAGCACCTTCATAGAGAAGCATATGAGGTCCAAAGCCAGGGTTGATCAGGCCTGTAGAACTTGTTCCATAGACTTAATTATGTGTTTAGACTCCTTATGTGGTTTTATTTCTATTCTATCACTTTTGAATCGCTCTGTTTATTAAGCATGTCATTAATTATAATTATTGTGTTTAAACCAGCACTTAGATTGATCATATTTTTATTTTTGTCTCGCCCTACTTTTACAGCAGCGTACAATAGTGTTGCTTTGGTACTGACCACATTAATAGAAGTTAAAGATTAACAATTGTTGCTCATATTATGCCGCGTAAGATTAGACGGTACAACAGTAACGCAAGATCTCTGGGCATGCGTTTGTGAACTTTAGAAGGACAACAGTAAAAGTTTAGCTGCTGCTAAAGATCACTTTAGTGTCACTTCATTCTTTGCCACTGAGTCATCTGAGCTTGGTTTCCTTCTTGTCCTGACCTGCACAGACCCTCCACACCTGGAGAACCTGTTCTCCCACCACTCGTGCTGCTGTTGTGTCAATAAAAGGTTCTGTTTTTTTTTAACTTTAAAAAACTATTTAAAGGATATGTTTTAACTGGGTATTGTTTTTAATTGTTTAAGCGCCTTGTGACCACTGGTTATTAGTCAAATACACAGACTAATGACTAAAATCACAAGGGGCAATAATGGCCCTCGGGGAAGACATTATGAATCACAAAATCCAAAAAAGAAGAGAAAACCATGGTTTACAGAAGGGTTTGAAAAAGCTTGTGAAAAGAAAAATGGGCTCAATAGGGAATTTATCACATAGAGAACAAGTACAAAACTTACAAGAACAAATTGATATCTATTATGACACTACAGAAAAAAAGACTATTTTGATCATCTGCTGCAAAAACACAAAAGTAATATTAAGGCTAGCTGGAGAGTGCTCAATGGTTTGATTAAAAAAAATTAGTTACATTTATTCTCCAGCATATTTTGTAAAAAAAAAAGAAAAAGAAAAGACTATTCAATTGTTAAATATCCAGAGGAAATTGCAAATGAGTTTAATGATGTATTTTTTGTCAATGCAGGCCCAAATTTAACAAGGGAGATTATCGGTGTAGACCATAATTATGATTTTGCATTCAACAGTAGCAACTCAATGTTTCATCCAAAGAAGTAGTGTGGAAGTTTAAGAGCAAAACATCTACAGATGATCATGATATTGACATGTGGCTCATAAAGGAAGTAACTGACTGTGTGTCCTCAAAACTTTTACTTGTATATGTAATACAGCTTTTCAAACGGGTATATTTCCTGATGGAATGAAACTAGTTTAGGTCGGAATCTAAAAGAATGGTGACGAGCATATTATATCCAATTATTGACCGTTATCTTTGCTACCTCAGTTTTCAAAAATACTCGGAAAATGGTTTGTAAACAGATAATTTTGGATGAGAAACTATACACTGTAGGTGTTTTTGTTGTTTAGTATTTGATACAATCATTCGTTCCCTACTACTGCAGAAATGAGAGCATTATGGAATAAGAGGTGTTGCATTAAACTGGATAAGAAGTAGCTTAAATAATAGGTTTAAATATTTAAAAATTAATAATACGGTGTCACATTTAGGAAAAGTAACTTGTGGTGTACCTCAGGGTTCGGTATTGGGACCCAAGTTAGTTATAATTTATTTGAATGATACTGGTACAGTATTAAACAAGTTGAAATGTATTATCATTGATTTCATGTTTTAAAAATGTTGCCGATGTTCCCTCGGGTCACTTTCATGCTGTTATTCTGTGACGATTCAAACTTCATTTTCACCGTAATCCGTCTCTTTTTTGAGCCATTGGCAGATAATTAAGTGCATTCTTCGTACTAAAAGAATTGATAACTTCCAAATACTTTCATACTGTTTGTCTGTTATGGCCCTCTGTGGCCCCCACGAGCACAGTTGATGTATTTGGATGTTTTTAAGGGTGTATTTCTTGACAAGAATAGAGTTACATTCACGACCATCGTATGGATTTACTTTTCTGCCTTTAACTCTCAAAAGGAACAGAATACTGTGAAAATAATCCCAACCCTTGGTCTACATGAGGGCGAGTAGAAAATAAGGGGAGTTCGATTTTTTGATGGCTATCTCTTTAAATTGATCTGAATGGTTTGGAGGCCCTTTCTCACAAAGTGAAAAAAACAATCAAATTCCAGGTGGGAAAAAGACTTTAATATGTTGTGAAATCATCTGATCCTCAAATCATGTGAGTTTTCTCCACATGAACAGATTCCCACAGTCGAGGGAAGATAATTCTGTTATCCACTGTAATTGAATCAGAGTTTTTTTTTTCAAAGGAATGACATTTCACCACAACTTGAGTGATGATAAAATGACAACCCCAGCACATGAGATTAAAAGAATTAATACGATGGTATTTTTTGTCACTGTGAGAAGTTTTTTAAATTCAACATTTAGCATTTTTATTTTTTACCCAGTTTTAATTTTGATTTGTTAAGAAGGTAAACTTTGGTATTTGTAGTTTGCATTTAATACAATATAATTATACATATTATTTACAATTAATGATATTAAAGATGGGAGGAATCAATTAAAGTAAAAAAGAATATGGAATGTGAAATGCAATTATTTAATAAAAAATATGTAATAAATGATGATTATGTTTAAAAACTGTTTTTTAATGAATCTTCCGTGTTTTCTGTGTAGTTTCGTCCAGGCGTCATGGCCCTTTGCCACAGTGGCGATGGTGCAAACGGACCCTCCAGCTCCCGGGGCAGCAGCTCGGGGGCCCACTACGCCCTGTGCGCCCTCGGAGTCGGACTCGTCGCCCTCGGCATCATCATGATCGTGTGGACGGTGATACCCACCGACGGCAGCAAACCCCCGGCGCCTTCCGGAAACTCCACCACGGACGTCCAAGACAACGGCGAAGAAGACCCCGAGGACCACAAGAGCTCCTCGGCCGTGGCCATGGTGCTGGTCGGGGTGGGGGCCGCCATGTTGTTGCTGTCCCTCTGTCTGGGCGTGAGGAGCAAGAGGAGAGCCAGCAGCAGGAGAAGCAGACCGGCGGCGACGGCAGGAGCAGATGCTGCGCTTTTGAACCACGTACCTGGACAGCAGAGCCCCGGGTGAGTGACGGCATCCATAGTGTCCAGCATTCAAGGAAGGTCTTCTATTTTTTTAAATTGTTAAATCAAGTTTTACTGAAAAATAACAAGGAACTAATTAAGTTAACTCCAAGAATTCTGACCCGCTCTAGTAGAAGAACTCACATTTCTCCGATCCTTAAAACTCTTCACTGGCTTCCAGTTTCTTTCAGGATCAACTTTAAAATTCTGGTTCTTACTTTCAGATCTATTCATGGTCAGACTCCTCCTTACATCAGTGATCTGATCCAGCCTTACACCCCAGCTCGGGCTCTGAGGTCTGTGGATCAGAATCTACTGATGGTTCCTGAACACACTTCAGGACCAGAGGAGAGAAATCCTTCCAGGCTGTTGCTCCTAAGCTATGGAACGATCTTCCTCTTCCTCTGTGTTTGATGATCTACTGACTCCTTCAAGAAACATCTTAAGACGTTTTTATTTGTTCAGGCTTTTTCTTGATTTTCTGGAACTCCTGTTGTATTATCAGTTTTATCTTGATCTTTAAAGTATATACTTTATTGAATGTTGTTTTGATTGTTTAAGCGCTTTGTGACCCTGGTCTGGAAAAGCGATATATATATATAAAAATGACTTACTTACTTACAAAGCTTTCATGTAGTTTTGAAGATCAAAATAATTGAGAAAAAATTCTCTAAACGTCTCATAATAGTGGTGACGTCGCCCTTCTGATCCGTCGTCATGATCTACTAAAGATCTTTCATTCGTTTTGATACAACGGTGAAAAATCCATGCCAGAAATCAAAAGCTTGATGACATCAAAGCTTTTTGCAGTTGACATTAAATTGTACAATTCTGAGTTCGGGGGGCAGGAGTGGAGTGAAAGTATCTGGATGTTCTGGTCTATGTTAGTCTTTGTATCCTTTGTCTTTGTTGTTTTTCTTTGATCTATGTTCTTTGTCTTTATCTTTAGACTTAGATTGTGTCATATTGTTCTTTCTCTTCATGTTCTTGTTCTTATTTTATTTTGATTTATTTTTTATTTTTCATGAAAAATTGCTGTATTTTATGTGGCTATTGGGAAAAAAACAATTTCCCGTAGGAAACCTTCTGAGGGATCAATAAAGTTTTACCTTACCTTACCTTACATCATCGCGATCATTTAAGTAATTATGGCAGATGTAGTTCCGAATATCTCGTCTGGACTATTGTAACAGTTTGTTTTCATGTCTTAACAAGAAGGATCTGTCTCGCCTGCAGTTGATTCAAAACTCTGCAGCGAGAATTCTGACCCGCTCTAGTAGAAGAACTCACATTTCTCTGATCCTTAAAACTCTTCACTGGCTTCCAGTTTCTTTCAGGATCAACTTTAAAATTCTGGTTCTTACTTTCAGATCTACAGGGAGTGCGGAAATATTAGGCAAGGTGTATTTTTGAGGATTAATTTTATTATTGAACAACAACCATGCTCTTAATTAACCCAAAACACTCATTAATATCAAAGGTGAATATTTTTGGAAGTTGGAGCAGGGCTTTTTTAGTTTTAGCTATTTTAGGAAGATATCTGTGTGTGCAGGTGACTTTTACTGTGCATAATTATTAGGCAACTTAACAAAAAACAAATATATACCCATTATAATTATTTATTTTCACCAGGGAAACCAATATAACAGTTCAACAATCACAAATATACATTTCTGACATTCAAAAACAAAACAAAAACAAATCAGTGACCAATATAGCCACCTTTCTTTGCAAGGACACTCAAAAGCCTGCCATCCATGGATTCTGTCAGTGTTTTGATCTGTTCACGATCAACATTGCGTGCAGCAGCAACCACAGCCTCCCAGACACGGTTCAGAGAGGTGTACTGTTTTCCCTCCTTGTAAATCTGACATTTGATGAGGGACCACAGGTTCTCTATGGGGTTCAGATCAGGTGAACAAGGAGGCCATGTCATTAGTTTTTCTTCTTTTAGACCCTTTCTTGCCAGCAATGATGGAGCATTGTCCTGCATGAAAATCATGTTTTTCTTGAAGGATGCCGACTTCTTCCTGTACCACTGCTTGAAGAAGGTGTCTTCCAGAAACTGGCAGTAGGACAGGGAGTTGAGCTTGACTCCATCCTCAACCCGAAAAGGCCCCACAAGCTCATCTTTGATGATACCAGCCCATACCAGTACCCCACCTCCACCTTGCTGGCGTCTGAGTCGGACTGGAGCTCTCTGCCCTTTACCGATCCAGCCACGGGCCCATCCATCTGGCCCATCAAGACTCACTCTCATTTCATCAGTCCATAAAACCTTAGAAAAATCAGTCTTGAGATATTTCTTGGCCCAGTCTACAAGTAGACGTTTCAGCTTGTGTGTCTTGTTCAGTGGTGGTCGTTTTTCAGCCTTTCTTACCTTGGCCATGTCTCTGAGTATTGCACACCTTGTGCTTTTTGGCACTCCAGTGATGTTGCAGCTCTGAAATATGGCAAAACTGGTGGCAAGTGGCATCTTGGCAGCTGCATGCTTGACTTTTCTCAGTTCATGGGCAGTTATTTTGCGCCTTGGTTTTTCCACACGCTTTTTGCGACCCTGTTGACTATTTTGAATGAAACGCTTGATTGTTCGATGATCACGCTTCAGAAGCTTGGCAATTTTAAGAGTGCTGCATCCCTCTGCAAGATATCTCACTATTTTTGACTTTTGGGAGCCTGTCAAGTCCCTCTTCTGACCCATTTTGCCAAAGGAAAGGAAGTTGCCTAATAATTATGCACACCTGATATAGGGTGTTGATGTCATTAGACCACACCCCTTCTCATGACAGAGATGCACATCACCTGATATGCGTAATTGGGAGTAGGCTTTCGAGCCTATACAACTTGGAGTAAGACAACATGCATAAAGAGCATGATGTGGTCAAAATACTCATTTGCCTAATAATTCTGCACTCCCTGTATTCATGGTCAGGCTCCTCCTTACATCAGTGATCTGATCCAGCCTTACACCCCAGCTCGGGCTCTGAGGTCTGTGGAGCAGAATCTGCTTATGGTTCCACGCACACAGTTCAGGACCAGAGGAGAGAAATCCTTCCAGACTGTTGCTCCTAAGCTTTGGAACGATCTTCATCTCCCTCTGTGTTTGATGATCTACTGACTCCTTCAAGAAACATCTTAAGACGTTTCTATTTGTTCAGGCTTTTCCTTGATTTTCCTGTGTTGTTCTCAGTATTATCTTGATCTTTAAAGTATATACTTTTTTGAGTATTGTTTTGATTGTTAAAGCGCTTTGTGACCCTGGTCTGGAAAAGCGCTATACAAATAAAAATTACTTACTTACTTACTTAAGTTTACTTTTAGTTTGTATTTCTATTCACAGTCGCAGTACGTTATTTCAATTGACCTTTCTAGTGATCCATAACATTCTTTTTTTTGTTTCTCCGTGTGTTCGCAGAGCTGCCGATCCGACCAGCTACGGCGTGCCGAGCTACGACGAGGTGGTCGGCAGCAGCGACTACCCCGTCCGTCAGAGCAACCTCCGCAGCAGCACCTCCCAGCTGCCGTCCTACGAGGACATCCTGGCCGCCGTGGCGAACGAAGGCGCCGAACCGGCTGCGAGCGAAGCGACCCCTCTCAGCGACCCCGCTCCCGAAGTCGCCCCCTCGCCCGACCCGCCGAAGGACTCCCCGGGCCTCAACTCCCAGAACAGCCTCCCGTCGCGCAGCACCAGCAGAGCCAGCCGCTTCCTGAGGCCACTGCGGGTCCGGAGGATCAAGTCGGACAAACTGCACCTGAAGGACTTCCGCCTTCAGATCCGCAGCCCTACCCAGAACCCGGTGACCATCGAGCCCATCACGCCGCCGCCACAGTACGACACCAAGATGCCCGAGCTGGTCTAGAACCTTTTCGTGCAGATGGTGGATTCGATTCACTGAAACATGTTTGAGTTGATGTTTCCAAGGTTGGTGTTCAGTTACTGTTGAGGGAACACACACACTTGTGGGTGAAACGTGTGTGTGTTTGGTTTATTTATTCTGTCTTTCTTTGCAGGGTCTTTTAGAGATCTAGAAGGACTACTAGTCCTGCTTGTCTGCAAACATCAGGCAGGAAGACAATTAAGTTTTATTCATTTTATTCCGGTGCCATAAGGCGTCTTTGACGTATACAATCATGATGTGCTTCAGTGTGTAGAAGAATATTCGGGCCAAAGTTAATCATATTTTAAACTAATGAAGTTGTGTTTTAGTCTAATTGCATTATTTCATCAACTGTACTTTTTATTTCTTTTTCTTAGACTTTGGGTTTCTAGTACGATGTTCTCTTAATTCACTTGGGGAAATGTCTTCTGGACGGTAATAACTGCCAAATCTCCAAATAAAAAAAAAAATGTAACTGACTTTTATATCGACAATGTTTTAAAATTGTGGGTCACGTGGTGAATAAACGCTTTTTCATTTTACTCCTCTTCTGTTTGCATCCAAGACTTACCTTGTACAGTGAAGTGACTTTCTGTTTAGATTTGTTTTTATGGATTATGTCTTTTAAAGTGACTTAAAACGCTAAAATTCGAGGCTACTAACATTATGTGGCGCCATCTTTGTTGACGGCGTTCTGGCGCCCACTAGTGGTTAGGCCTGGAAAAAGGGTTTAGGATGAATGTTTTTATTTATATTATAAGTATACGTGTATGAATAAAATAATAACGTCTTACAGACTACATTTCATTTATTTAAAATATCTGAATACATTTTTTTTATATGTATATATTGCGCGTCACTATCCTTTATGTTTCTAAAACAAGCTACATTGTTATATCTTAAAATATTTCTTGCATAGTCTCTCCAGCGTGTCCTTGGTCTCCCTTGTGGTCTCCCTTGTGGTCTCCCTTGTGGTCTCCCTTGTGGTCTCCCTTGTGGTCTCTTGTCGGTGGGACCAGTGAGGAGTCCAGATGCCCCCTGTCAACCTGGGGGAGCATGGGATCTACTCCGAGGCCCTCCCGGACGACCATACATCTCTAAGTCGGAGGAAAAAAAACATATTTTTGTCGATGATCTTGTCCTTTCTATCACGACATCAGGGCTTCAAAGACAATGAAGAGTTCAATTTGACTTTTATGACTTTTTTTGATTTATGCCTTAAGACTGGTGTCCTCGCCTCCCAGCAACAGCATCATAAATCCGTCACATTTGACAATGCAATATGACTAAAGTAATTATTCATTCATTCAATAATTATTGATTTATAGCATCATATACCTGTCATATACGAGGATGACATTATTGCCATATGACTAAAGGTTGATGGTTCAAATATGAATGAATTACAAATAATAATTGATTTATGGCGTCAATACACTATCTTTGACAATTAAATTAAAGGTTGGCTTACGTTTTAATAAACAATTTAACTAGAATTTAAATGCCATTATATTGTGTTTAATAGTCAAAGTCTACATCTTTTAGAAGGCAATCAGTGCCTTTAACTCAAGGAAAGGATTGGTTTAACGCATCTTAACGTACCATTTTAAATAATCTAATACCTAAAAGCCAGAAGTTTATTGTTATTATTTATAGAAGACACTTGAACTCCTCCTTCCAACTGAGGACTTCAGTTGACGACCTGATGAAGCCAACAGATCCTGCAACAATCCTAACAAGTGTATGGTCCTTCCAATTTATCCAATATTTTAAATGTTACATTTTCTTTGATAATTGTTTATTTGTTTGCTTGATGGTTCAATTTCGGTTTTTTTCCATCACCATCCGGATACAGGAGTCTTATGAAGGATCTGTCATTCTGGACAATACTTGTTAAATATGTAAATTGTTCTGCCTCTAATACCTTAAAATTATTTGTTTAAAAATGTGTTATTTGGACAGTTAACTTCAGTCAGTTTTTTTCTGTTGTTTTTATTATATAAATAGATTAATAAAAATACATCATTGCTTAACTCTTTATCTAATTATTATATATATATATATATATATATATAAGTAAGTAAGTAATTTTTATTTGTATAGCGCTTTCCAGACCAGGGTCACAAAGCGCTTAAACAATCAAAACAATATTCAATAAAGTATATACATATATATATATATATATATATATATATATATATATATATATATATATATATAGTTGAGGTTCAAGATACATTGATCTAATTGTATCTACGTTTTTTTTTTGTTTTTTTTATTATAATGGATACATTTTTTCTTATGTGAATCCATTGAAAATGTTGCTCCATCTATTTTTATTTATTTTTATACAAGTATTTACCTTAATATTATTTATTTAATCATTTGTTATTTGGACGGTTAACATCAGTCAGTTTTTTCTTTTGTTTTTATTATATAAATAGATTAACAAAAATACATCATTGCTTAACTCTTTATCTCATCATTATATCATCTCATCATTATATATATATATATATATATAGTTGAGGTTCAAGATACATTGATCTAATTGTATCTATGTTTTATTTATTTTTTTATTATTATAGTGGATCATTTTTTTCTTATGTGAATCCATTGAAAATGTTGCTCCATCTATTTTTATTTATTTTTAAACATGTATTTACCTTAATATTATTTATTTAATCATTTGTTATTTTTTTAACAAAAATACATTATTGCTTAACTCTTTATCTAATCATTATATATATATATATATATATATATATATATATATATATATATATAGTTGAGGTTCAAGATACATTGATCTAATTGTATATATGTTTTATATATACTATATTATTTTTTATTATTATAATGGATTTTCTTTTTTATATGAATCCATTGAAAACGTCGCTCCATCTATTTGTATTTATTTTTACACACGTATTTCTTTACGTATTTATAACAGCGCTTTTTTTTGTTTCTCCCTCAAACTCCACCCACGCTGCTTTCTTCCTCCTTTTTTCTATTTTTTTTTTTTTTCCATTTCAAACGTGCAGCTGCCATGTAGCGGCGGGAGGGGAGGCCGAGCTGAGGGAAGAGCCGGCCCAGGGAGTCAGTCACATTCCTGGCTGCGATTCAATGACTGAACCAGACACAAACAAACAGAGGGAGAGAGAGAGAGAGAGGGAGAGAGAGAGAGAGAGAGAGGGAGGAAGGAAGGAGGGGGAGAAGAAGAGAGCAGACTTATTTCGGACGCACATTAGCATTAGTGCGTAAACCGCAGGCGCGCACAGACACCGGCTCACTTTGGGTTCTAAAGCGAACCCACTTTTTTATTACCAGCTCCAGAACCGGGACACACACGCCCGTGTGAGGCTCGCGCGGGTGTGTGAAAGAAGTTGGAACGGACAGGAAGTGGACCCGGGACTCGATGGCCGCACTGGAAGCTTCCTCCGGGATCCTGGAGACGCCGCTCTAGCCGCTCGACGCCTAGTGGACTCGGGACTTTTTTTTTTTCCTTCTTCTTCTTCTTCTTGTTCGGACTCCTCGCTCCTTCAAAAACCATGGAGGTCTCGAGCTTCCAGCCTCACCCTGGACTTCAGCAAACTCTCAAGCAGTTCCACCTGAGCTCCATGCGCTCCCTCGGCGGACCCGCGGCGTTCTCCGCCCGCTGGCACCACCAGCAGCAGCAGCAGCAGCAGCAGGACCCGCTCGCCTTCAAGGAGGGCAAGTCCTCGGAGGAGCTGCTGGTGGTGACCCAGGCGCCCCCCGTCATGTCCGGGCCCCTCTTCATCCCCTCGGACCGCTCCACGGAGCGCTGCGAGACGGTGCTGGAGCGCGAACCCGTCTCGTGCTTCGTGGTGGGCGGCGAGAAGCGCCTGTGTCTGCCGCAGATCCTCAACAGCGTCCTGCGGGACTTCTCGCTCCAGCAGATCAACTCGGTGTGCGACGACCTGCACATCTACTGCTCGCGCTGCACCGCCGACCAGCTGGTGATCCTGAAGGTGGTGGGCATCCTGCCCTTCTCCGCGCCCTCCTGCGGGCTCATCACGCAGACGGACGCCGAGCGTCTATGCAACTCGCTGATCCACGGGGGGTCCTTCCCGCCGCCTCGCTGCGACAAGGACCCCGCCGCCGCTCTGGAGCTGCAGAGAACCGCGCGCAGCTTCGGGGTCTACCACGAGTGTTTCGGCCGCTGCAAGGGCTTGTTCGTGCCGGAACTTTACCGCGCGCCGAGCGCCGCCTGCATCCAGTGCTGGGACTGCAGGCTCATGTTCCCCCCGCACAAGTTCGTGGTGCACAGTCACAAGAGGCTGGAGAACCGGACGGTCCACTGGGGGTTCGACTCCGCCAACTGGCGGGCCTACGTGCTCCTGGACCCGGACTACGTGGAGCAGGAGGAGAAGAGTCGCCTGGAGAAGCTGCTGGAGGAGTTGAAGGGAACGTTTGTTTTGAGCGGAAAAGTGTCCAATAAAGGCTGCAGAGTAAGTGCTTTTAATGTTGTTTTGTTCACTGCGATATCTGTGCTTGACTATCTTCAGTTGTGACAGTTGTTACAAACTTATTGCGTTTAATAACAACACAGGTGTGAGCAAATGTTCGATTCAGGGCCGGGTCTAGGCAGGGGCAAGAGGGGGCCTGGCCCCCTCAAATAAATGTTGTGCCCCCTCAAACTTACATGTAAGTAAGTAAGTAACAGCACAATGCCCCCTCAAGATTTGTGGCTGCCCCCTCATACATGCCTGTCTAGACCCGGCCCTGGTTCAATTCGTCTATTGTGGGTTTTTATTTTTCAAGGAACATTCTTGAAATGATATCCAGGAGTATGTTTTGTTTGAGATTCAGCTAAAGGCTCGGGTTTGAGGATTCATTTAGATGATACAGGGTGTGGGAGCAGGTGGTGTGTAGTCCAGGCAAGATAAGATGACAACACATTGGTTTCTCATCCATCCATCCCATTTTCTACTGCCTATTCCCTGATGTGGGGCCTATCCTAGCTTCTTCGGGGGGGGGGGGGGGGGACACCCTGGACAGGAAGCTAGTCTGTCACAGGGCAAACAAATACATATCGCCATTCACACACACACTCATATCTACAGACAATTCCCCTATGCATGTTTTTGGATGGTGGGAGGAAAACGGAGTGCCCGGAGTAAAACCCACGCAACACTATGGAGAACATACAAACATAAAGGGCCCAAGTTCCCTCCCCTGAACGGGGGAAGCGAACTAGCAACCTTTTTGCAGAGAACTGTGGCCCCATGAAAAACAAAGTGTTTTTTGTTGCTGAATTAAAGAAGTAAATTACGTTAGTTTTAGAATCCAATGCTGATTTCGAACAAGCACCGATAGCGAACATACCTCTGCCAAGGTTCTGATCTCACATGATGTTTAAAAAAAAAATCAGCGTAGCATCAGAAAAATACAAACAAACTGCCCTCAGCTGAACCGTAGTCCAAACGTGAGTTTGTTATCCTGCTTGTTATCGGCGGCGGCTCTTTGCGAGGACGTTGAATAAACAAAAACAACCCAAGTTTTCTGGTTTCTAACCCCCCAAAAAAACAGAAATATGGACGCGAGAATAACTAGGTGTTCTGGTCGCATACGTTTCCTTTAAGAGAGTCTTAAAGATGGCGAATACAAGATGAAAATCATAAAATGTGAATGTTCACACAGCATCACCTGACATTTTTAAAATGATTGTAAAATCAATATTTCGGTTTGACCAAACTCAACCCCCCACCCACCGGGGCAAGCCAAGGGCACCTGCATTATGACCAGTGGCTGATATAACCAGATTGGGGGGGAAGGTTGCATCACAGAGGTCAGGGGTTCAATAGGGACTGGAATATGGAAATGTGTTGAAGTGCAGAGGAGGAGGGTGGGGGGGTGGGGGCGGCTTTTTGGATTGTGACGAGAAGTGTGTGTGGTGCCTGTCGGCGTCCAGCGTCTGTGCGTGGGTCATAGACGTTTAGACCGGACAAAGACGAGGTGGCTGTTTCTTAGTCACGGAGCAGCTGCTGTGTGGGTTCCGGACTAATGAGTGGACATCTCAGCGGGCCTGGAAACAGCCATCATCACAGACCTGGTCCTGATCTGGTCCAGGAATCACTTTTATCGTCACTTTTATAACTAGGATGGAGGAGCCTCTGGAGTTATAACCAAGGCTTCATCTGAAGCGAAAAACAACAGAAGCTTGAGCTGGAGTCTTATCACGCGGAGCAAAAAAAAAACGCCGCCTCAGCACAAGTCGACATGAAAAGATCTCTTTAATGCAGCCTCATTGCTCTGCACATCAAGTGTTCCATCAGTATGTAGGAGACGTCTTTCCATTTGTTGACACGTCAACCATGAATAAGTAACTTATTTGAGAGCCATTCAGCGGCTAAGCTGCTAATTATAGTGATATTAACGGTAAATATTATATAATTATCAGTTTATTATACTTCAGATGAGTTCCTTGATCAAAATTCTTGTCCAACAAGATGAAAAAGAACTTGAAGAAAATACTAAATTAAAGAAACTGTTGGAAATGAAAATCATTAATTACTATTGATCATCAAATACAGCAATGGAATTATGTGAAGGAACACATTTAATAAAAACAGTAGGATAATAAGTCATATTTGGATGGATTTAAAAGATGTCGAGGATTAGGAAAATCGTTTATTTATGTTAACATTCTTCTCGCAGAGGTGCGAAGGTTCTTCTCAGATATAAAATGAATGACTTTGAAAGTTTTATTTTGATTCAAGCCGTACTTTTACGACTCCACGGTGGGTTTACGGTGGAACTCGATGTCGGACGGCACATGAACACACTGCCTCATGAAATATAGAGGGAGAATCTCTGGCGTAGAGAGGTTGTTTTCAACTTAAATCAGGCTTTCATAGAAGATTTATCATCCGTCATACATTCAATATTCCGACTCCAGCAGTTGCACCTGCAGCTCATCGGTGTCCTGGCGTTCACTTGTGTATTCCTTACATGTGCTGCACTGACAGCCTCTCAGTGATCTACAGCCGGGGTCCGGCGGAGTGAGTGTGGCTGAGGGGGGGCAGTGCTCAGTGTTCACTGTGGTTCACTGTCAGTCGTGTCCCACTTAGCAGACAGCCGTGCTCCTGAGAGACTCACCGGCAAACCTCCGATACATCAGCCTGACAGGCCGAGCTGCTGAAAGGCCGGACGTGAGCTCTCAGACGGAGCTTCGGCTCGACTTCCCCCGTCCAACAAAAAAAAACTCGATGTTATCGGTCCGCCTCGGCTCCTGCTCGCGTCCCGACGAACGAGAGGGTGACTCTGGACTCGGAGATTCGGACTGTCATCCGGTAATGGAGCCTTTTTTTCCAAGGAATATTCTTGGAATGATATCCAAAGAGTATGTTTCAGATTCAGCTAAAGGTCTGGGGTTTGAGGATTCATTTAGATGATACAGGGTGTGGGAGCAAGGCCTTGACATGTGTTGTCAAAGGTGCCGTAACCCCTGACCCCCCCCTGCAAAGACACTGACCCCGGCCATCCCCCCCCCATTCTTTTCACACCATCCAATCACTTGCGCGTGCGTACGCTTCGCCGGACAGATGGCCGTCTGATAAAGAACAACCCTTTCTTCTAGTTTAATGTCGGCATTATTGTCACCGACTGGCCTTTAGATAAAAACAACAGAAATGAAACCAAAAAGGCATTTAAAGACCTAATCAGTAGAAGCCCAGGGATGGTTTCTTTGCAAGTGATGGTCCATAGAGTTGCACTAATTTTTACCAGTATTTCAGTGGAGACGTGACCGAAAAAGAGACAAAATGTGTAAAACAGTTCAGATGTTTAGTTTCATGAGGTTTGTTATGGTGTTAGTGAAGGTTGGATTCTTTTCTATCCTCACTATCACATGTATCACTGGGGCTAAACCTCCACGCCACCGTTAGCGTCGACGACCAGACAGTCAAAAGCTTTTGTGACGCAACAGAAACCGACCCCTTAACACCCAGCATCCCGCACAACACCTTTGAATACCCACGAGGTCACCAGATCACAACCATTGATAAAAAAAAATGACAAAAACTTTATACATCATCTTTACTACTGGATAGTTGGCTTCAAGAAAAAAGAATCGTGTGTAATAATGTGTGTTACATATTTATGGCAATGGAATCTTAATACATGTGTAGTGTCATAGAACGCAGCACAAATGAAAATCACAATGACAACAATAACAATTGATTATTCTTGTGTTAGCTTTTAAGCTAATTCAAACCATAGGCCTTTGCTACACATAAACGTCTAGTGCTCATATATGTGGTCAAATTAGCCGCTCGTCTGAATTTGGAGTTTAGATTCTTCATGGAAAGCAGAGTTGATATTCAGATACAGCCAGTTTTAGCAGGAGTTGAGCACCCGGCATCAGTGCAGATTTTTGTGATCATAATGAATGAAACTGGTGACCGACGTGGACTTGTTTACACTCCGTGTTTGCATGTGAGCGGGCCAGTGTAATGAGTGGATCAGCTGCAGGAGCCAGATTAAAGTGAGCTGGCCACCGGCTCATTTCCATCCCCATCTGTCTGCTGACCTCTAAGAAGCCCCCGAGAGCTTTTCACGGTCCTTGGTGGGACCACCGTCGCACTCGGCCGGCCGACCCTAGCCGCCCGCTGACTAGTTCTCCGAATTTTTCTCCCGAGTCCACACGTCTCTTGATCAGTGGCTGGGTGGGTCACGCAACCAGGGCCAGTGGGCTCAAGTCAGGACAGCATGTCGAGGTGAAGGGGAGCCAACAGCCCCCCAGGGGTTGTGGCCTTCATTTTCTGAGAGCTGACCTGTTGTTAAAAGAGTGTCAGCTGGGGTTCTGTCATGGGTGATGTGTGCTAAAGACCTGCCGCCTCCTTTGTTCCAGAGTCCAGCTTTCAGAGGCTGTGAAGTGCAGCCATGTCTCTTTGTCTGCCTCTTTTTTTTGTCCTTTGCCGCTGCGTGGTCGGTCCGTAACCTCCTGCCTCCCTCATGGGGGGAAAACACAAAGTCAGGAGGTTGCCCACTTCCTGGTTTGTGAAGCAAAATCGGAGACAAAAGTGGGGACTGCATGTCTGATGAGGAAGGGATGGGAAAGGAGTCGAGACGATGACCTCTTTGACTCAAAAACAATTGAAAACAAACCAAAATTCAACATAAATGTTGAGCTGAAATCTTTCAATATTGAGTTGGTCAGCTTTACTTTCCCAAAGACTGGATCCAGTTTCACTCCCGACTCTCTGACATGCACGTCGTTTTTTTTATTGAGGAAATATATCAACGTGAGCTCTCCAGAGTAATGCTGCGATTACATGTGCAGCTCGGATTACAGAAGACTCGAAGCCTGATCAGACATGATTTACACATCCAGACATCAATATTGTACATTTCACATTTATTCATTATCATTCAGCAGAGCCTTGACCAGCTTCACTTCAACGTCCATCCAGTCACAGGCAGTTCAGGTGAACCTTTAGAATGCTGTGGAAATTGGGAGCAAAACCAAAGTGTTTGAATAAACATATTGTTTTATGGAAGAAATCAATAGAAGAGAAGGAACTTCAAATGTATTTTATCAGATATAAAATAATGGAAGAATATATTTATTATATAAGTACTTTACTGAATCTTTCTTAATGTATACACACAAGACTTTTGCATCATTATTTCTGGAGGATGGAGAGCACGGATGTGTGAGATCCATCTTGTGTCGCTGGTGAGGAGACGGAGGTCTGTGACTGGCAGTGACGGAGGGATAAGTGAGGAGATGAGTCCCGACCGGTCCGCCAGCCAACACAGACGCCTGGCTCTGGTTAGTGTGCTTCCACAATCATCATCAATTCCTCCTCGATCACCTCCTGATTTCCAGCTCTGTGATTAAGAGTCGGGTCCATCTGCTGCAGAGACAGGAAATCCCAGAGTTTGCATCTGCTTGCTGGCTGAGCTACTAAGCCCGCCTCGGTTTGATAATCCCTCATAACCGGAGGAATGTGGAGACGACATGAAAAAGTGTCGCTCCCCCTGGACGTGGTCTCGGGATGGACTCAGACAGACGGTGTGTCAGCAGCTTTACTGCGTCAGCCGCAGACCCTCCATCTCCTGCCACTTAATGCATCCTCACCACAGATAAACCTCGTCTGCTGACTCTGAAGGCTCAAATCTTCCCTGTCTAGTCTTTTATAAACATACTTTCAAAATGGTCATTTTATTCTCCGTGTTTTCCATTAAATTTGGCATTAAATGTGAATTACTGTTTATACCTTCCCTTCTATTGTTGGTTCTATTTAAGTAAAATATGCACATATACTTTTCATTTAGTCATTTTCATTCGGATTATAAATTGTGGGTACATCTATTATTTTCATATATTTATATTTACATATAATTTTTTATAATAAATTAATTTAGTTAATTAACCTTTACACACTTTTTTATTCCTCTAATTCCTCTCTCTTTGCGCTTGATGGACTCCTTTAAGAAACATCTTAAGACGTTTCTATTTGTTCAGGCTTTTCCTTGATTTTCTGTAACTCCTGTGTTGTTCTCAGTTTTATCTTGATCTTTAAAGTATATACTTTTTTGAGTATTGCTTTGTTTGTTTAAGCGCTTTGTGACCCTGGTCTGGAAAAGCGCTATATAAATAAATATTACTTACTTACTTACTTACTTACTAATAATATATAAAAAATATGCAACACAAATACATTTTTATTTTTGTAACACAGACTATTGCACATTAGACACAAACTTATATTTGAACGTAGCGATGTGTGCGTCTTGTTTCGAACGAGAAACAGAGCTGGTAATAAGGAGCTGGACGGCTGTAAGCGACATGCATGTTGGACTTGAGCGCAGACTTGCTAATGGATCTCCAGCCAGAGCAGAAGCAGGCCCTGCTGGTGCCATATGACAAATCGACATGCTGCTGTTGCCTACAGTCCGCCTACAAACCACCACCAAATATATCAGGAGGATTAGCTCACGCAGACTTGCTCTGTGTTAAGACAATATTTGCTTCAACTCTTCGTTTCCTCCTCATCACAACATGTGCTCAACATATAAGAGCGATTTGCCGCTCGAATCCTCCGGATACACATCATTTATTTTAGGATTAGCAAGGTTTACATTGTCATGTCAGTCAAAGGTGTTTTGGGCGGAGTGTCACCTGCGACGGCGTGTTAGCGTCGAAGTGTTTGTCGGCAGGTGAGCGGCTTAATATTTGGAGAAGTCTGTCTGACTGGCTGCACTCTCAAGAAGGACTCATCCTGGTGGAGTCTGCGTGGTAGGCTCGTGATTGGAGGGCGGCCGCCGTTGCTAAGCAGAGCTGCTCTTCCCGAGCTAAATAAGAACTTTCATGCTGTCTGGCTGGTGGGCTTCGGAGAGGCGCACTCGCTCGAACACACATCCAGCCGGTTGCAGGGGGGGGGGGGGGAGACCTCCTCCATTCACCGCCCTCTCTCTCGGTTTGTGACCTCCGCCTGGTCCGTCCTCCTCCTCCTACTCTCCTCTCCAGCCTCCAGTGTTTTGGACGAGTCCTCTGCTCACACCCTTCACCTGCTCCGTTTGACGCCGTCGAGCTTCCCGTGGGACGAGGCGAGGGAAGCGCTCTCTCCTCTGCACTCCCCCTCACATTATACTTAGATCACTACCTCCTCTGTGGAGAGCACGCCGCATCAGACTGGCCTACATACGACCCACATGGATGGGTGGATGCATAGATGATGAATGAAGTGAGAGGTAGACTGAGAGAGACTGTCAGACGGAGAGAGGGGGGAAAGATGGGAGCATGAAAAAACTGATAGACATCTGAGATTAAAAATAAAATCATTGTTGAAATGAATACAAATCTATAGAGACGGGATGTTTGCATTGAAGCGACGGATTTTCACATCAATCCAATGACGCTAGAGGTGCTGATAAGACATTATTACGGATAAGAATTTGCGATTTTAAACCCTATATATATTAAACACTTGATTCTTGTCTTATGTTTTATTAGTTGTTTAATCGACATGCTGCTGTTGCCTACAGTCCGCCTACAAACCACCACCAAATATATAATTTTGTTAAATCAATAATTATTTTATACTATATATTATTATATTATATTATTATATAATATGTATTATTATTAGCCAGACACCATCAAATAATTGTTTAAACAATTTCCCGAAGGAGACCTCCTGACGGATCAATAAAGTCTTACCTTACCTTACCTTACCTTAATCAAAAGTCCTCCATGTGAGCCAACATGACTCAAAACTAAATCGCTAACACCGCTTTCTCATCCTGTAATCCCGCAATGTAGCGAAGCATCCGCAATATTTGACACATCACAAAAGTGGTAAAAGCTGCATAAAACTGAAGCGCGATGA